>NC_081406.1:495081571-495236571 GCF_030272615.1 Cryptomeria japonica | reverse complement strand
AAGTGGGTGTAACTATCATAGTGGGTTATGACATGATATAGCACTTTGTGAGCTTTCCGATGCATCAAACGGTGCATCAATCGGACACCCGGTTCACAAGTTATGGCCTCCAGAAGTTTGGACTCCTGAAATAGGAAATATAAATTGCATCAGACACATAAATGAGTTGTAAAAGGAAGGAACACATGTTGATGTGTATTTTGACACGTGATAGGGCATCTAGAATGGAGATAAGGTTGACTCTACTTTATTGGGTGGTTTTATCCCATGGTTTTGTAATACCATTTGACGGTTTCTTGTATTGTATCTCCTATATATGAGGTGCATGAGATAGAGGTTGTGTGTAAGAGTCTTATGGCTATTGAGTTACCTTTGAATCTCTAATTAGTGCTACTCCTATGAAGAGATTTCCCTGGAAGTATATTGTAATCTATTATTGATTGTTGAATAATATATTGAGCTGCTTTTGGAGTGTGGGGTTTTTCTCCCAAAAGGGTTTTCCCCACATAAATCACTATGTTGTGGTATGCATGATATTATGTTTATTTTTGCTATGTTTTTGTAACTATTGTAACGATATGTAATTTTTTTTGCATAACCCTCTCACAGTTAATGTAGGAACTTGTTCCGCTACTTAACTACCTTACAAATACCTATAACTATAACTGCAAGCTGAAAATGGTATGGTTGTGACTATAGAGGGGTTTTCCTTAGTCAACCCCCTTGTTTTGGTGATATAGTTGGTATTGTAACTGAAAAAGTGTGTGTGCTCTTGAATCTTATGTAACCCTGTAGGATAGTAATGAATATGCTTTAGATCACAATTATGATGCAATCCTAAAACAATAATGTAAATCTGGAAACTAATGTGATGCAAATTTGAAGCTCAATGTAGAGGCATATGAACAACATGAAATCATACCAAATCCTTAGGAAGAGGTACAAGCCAATCAACAGTTAGTGATTCCCTTATTATCCTCCAATGTCTATTTAAACTTCCATGGTTGATGAATACTTGAATGATGGATGAAGTTGAAAGTTTGAAACTTTACATATAGCAGCACTTTCACTTCACAATGATCTCCTCTTGAATTCCTAGAATTAGATCCACAAATGAAGGAAATATTTGCCTTATATGTGAAACTCTAATTTTGAATTTGATGAAAATACGACTTAGAATTAATGTGATTTGACACAGAGTGGGATTTGAATTAGAAAAGACCACCAAATTATCCTCCCAAAATTTGGGGATAAAAGTTCGGGACCGAGTAGTAGAGATTTGCCCTGGTCCTATCAACTTTTTTTTGAATTTCTAGGGATGTGAGATAATGGGATTCTAATGTCGATTTCTGCTCGGTATCTCAAACCAAGATGTGTAGATATGTGGGATGTGCTTCGAAGATAGAAATTAGGGTAAGATTAGGATTAAATTGAGATTACATAATAAAAAGAGGCACACCTAGGATTAAGGGCCCAATTTTATGATATGTGGATTGATGAGAGGGAACTTAGGTTTAATTAAATTATTAAATAAATTCATAAAGAAGTCCTATAATGCATGATGCAATGGAACACACTAAGGCGAGTGCTAACTAAGCATGGAATTGGACAGCCTAATTAAGGGTGTACAATTTGCAACGCTACACTAATGATCTTGCAACATTATTGGAACAAGATGATGACAATGGTTAAGAGTTTGTTGTGAACTATATTAGTCACACTTTTCTCCATTATGAATTTTAATATTTTGTAATTGAGAAATAGTGTCTTTATCTTATGTCTAGAATGCATAAGTTGAGACATTATCTTCTTAATGCAAAATCACATGTCATTTTATAAAATTTGATCCATTGAAACTTCTTTTTTCTAAAATCAATCTTTCAAGATGTATTTCTAAGCGAGTAATATCGTTAACAAAAATTGATCTTAAGTTTGTCTCCCAAAAGGCAATTAAGGGTCAAGCATTGGCCAATCACTTAACCAACACCCCTTCACCACTTTATCTTCCAAATCAAGACTTTTTCCCTGATGACTATGTCCTTTATTTGGATATTGATCAGAGTTGGATTTGTTCTTTGATGGTTTTAGATATCAAATTGGCTATGATGTTGGTGTTATACTACTACCTCACTCGAAAAAGCCAATTTTGTTATGTTATCAACTTAATTTTATTTGTACTAAAAACATTGTGTAGTATGAAGCCCTTATTCCTAACTTGCATGATACATTGTTTCTCAATATTCTTGAACATCTTTGTATCTTTGGTTATTCATACTTGATTATAAGGAAAGTCATAAGTTATCATGAATTAGCCCTATCATTGTTGAAGTGTTTCTCCTATTTCACTATTGATACGATTCCGCAAAAAGATAACAACATGTGGATGCAACAGTGAGCACTACCTCCCTTATTTACCTAGATGATTCACGTATGGATTACCAATTTATCATTCATAATCTATCCTTGTCTTTTTCTAAAAATTCTTCTGCCATTACCTTTTGTTATAACATTGATTCAAACAAGTGGTAGTCCCACATTCTAATATTATGTGATGGTACCTTTCCAAATCTATCATCTAAAAGTGCCTGAGCTCATATGTGTATGCTCACAACATGTCATAATATCTTTTCTAATATCACTTATCATAGAGCATATAATGGTATCCTTCTTTATTGTCTTGATAAATCATAGATCCACATTGCCCTTGAAGAGGCTCATTTAGGTGCCTACGGGGGCATTTTGGTAGTCAATATTTGGTTCAAAAGTTGCTTCATATGGGTTACTACTAGTAAAGTATGGATCAAGCTTCTTTTCATTTCATCAAAAAGTTCCCTTGGTGTCAACAACATAACAATTTGTTTCGATCTCCTACCCATGAACTTTGAGCCCAAGTTTCCCAGATTAACCATTTTTTGTGCAAGGTTTGGATCTTATTGGAAAATTTTCTCCTCCTCAAGGACATCCTTTTATTATCATAGCTATAGATTACTTCATGAAATAGGTCGAAGTGGTTCCACTTGTCTTCATGACTACTAAATTCATATGTAGTTTTCTTCTCAATAATATCATCTCTTGATTTGGTCTTTCTTCTTCTTTGGTTTCAAATAGTTGTACATCATTTAAGAACAAAGAAGTGAAGAGGTTCCTCAAGATATTTCACATCCAACATTACTTCTCTATGCCATACTATCCTCAAGTGAATGGACAAGAAAAAGCTTATAATAAAACAATTGAGTAAATACTTTAGAAAATTATTAATGAACATGGAAAGGGTTGGCACACTCATCTTTACTATGCATAATGAGCTTATACCAAATGATTTTTTGCATAGATACAAGTACCACCCCGTACAACCTTGTGTATTGTGTCAATGCAATCATGCCCTTGGAGCTATAAATTCCTTCATTGTTGATTTCTCTCAATGGCATCCATGATGAAAACGCTTGCATGGAATAACAACTTCAGCAACTTGAGATGATTAATGAACAACACATACATGCTCTCAAACATCTACAAGCTTATCGATAGAGTAAGCATAAACATAATGAACATTTCATTCATAGTTGGTGACTTGATGCTCTATGAAATCAAGCAATGTAAATGCTCCACCAAGTGAAAAAAGGAAATTTGGCTCCAAGTGGTTAGGACCTTACATCATCATCAACATCTATGGATCAAGTATATATAGATTACCTACAATGGACAATATGTCTCTCAAACAACATATTAATTATATGCACTTACATATATTTTATGCTTAAACTTCCTTTTCTTTTCTGAATTGTATGCTAGTATCTTTGTTGGTATGTGGTGATTGATCATGTTGCTAGGATTAATTTTGGTGACTTTGTCAGCCACATTTTCCCCCTAGATCAAATATAGGGGAGTGTAGGGAGGGCTATTGCTTTTACATGTAAATCGATCTATGTAAACCACAAAAAAGGCTTGATAAATAAGTGATTGTGAGATGTAAAATATCATCATATTGTAATTTGCTCTTATTGGATAATAAAAGAAAGTGGATAGTTGTTTCTTTGTGGATGTAGCCCACATTGGGTGAACTACGTTAAGTTAGTGTGTTATTGTGAATTGTTATTTTTTGTCTTTTTTATTCTACATTATATTTAATATTGTTTATTGCTCTAGTCTGCCTAAACCCTAACAATATTTCTAAGGCATGTTATGTTAGAATAGATAAGATAATTATATGTTTGGTGATGTTGCTTCATTCATAACAAACATAGGTTTGTCTTGAATTATTTAAGTAATTTTTTTACCAGTGAAATTTTTTTTTATTAGCATACAATTCACTAATTAGTGTACAATGTTAATTAGATCATTATTTCATTTAATTAAATAAATGTTTTTAAATTAGATCATTGTTCCATTTAATTAAACAAATGTTGTTTAATTAGATCAACATTTAATTAGATCATGATAGTTTTTAATTCAACATATGTGAACAATAGTACTTCTAGTATCTAATTGAGTGATTTTAAATAGGTCATTTAATTTGATCATGTGATTCATTTTAGCAATATTATGTTAATAGATGTATCGATTAGATCATTGTTTTATTTATTTAACGATCTCATTAGATTGTTTAGTTAAATTGTAATTGTATTTGATTATTCATACATTTAATTAAATTATACATCACATTATTTCAGTCAGATCACAAATGATGTCTAATTAAATCATCTTATAACACAAATTTTAATCAAAACTTCGAAATGTTATACATACATACAATACATTCGACAAAATCACCACTATAACAAAATGTGGTTTCTCATAATATAGCAGTAGTATACAACAACACTACACAGGATCGTGGCTACCAAACCCCTCAGGCCCAGTTGGTGGCTATGAGATGGATGATTGTCTCTATGAGGCTACAGACCATGAGTGGCTCCTAGATCCACTCCATTCCTGCATGCCCTACATCTCAGTTCTCACCCTTCAGCTTTGTTGCATCTACCCTCATATCTGTGTGCTACTACTGTAGCCTATCTCTCTTAGCTCGTAATCGATCCACCTCTACCTATAAGCTCACCACACGAGGATGATCTATCGTGGGTGTTGTTACTGTCCTAACTATATGAAGGTCTACTAGAGCCCGGTTTCTGGTTTCTCTCAGTTGATACCCAACCAAGCTCCACCAATCCCTCCACGTAAGCTACTCTCAATTGTGCCACAAGCTCAAAAATGTCCATGCGTCACCTACCAGTTGGCTGAGCCATGTAACTAGCTTACACCAACTACTGGAGTTGCACTATAGGGATCATCTCTACTATGACCTGACCTATAAAGTCAATCCATGCCCGTGTGCCAAGTTCAAGAGGAAAACAAATGTAATATCGACCATCTCATCATGTCTGTCCAAATCAAAAGTAAACATGCAACATCTAGTGTTCTAACCTAGCAAAAATTAAAAATGCAAATATTAGTTACTCATATGGGTTGTCGACCTTCCAATTAGGATTGACCGGGGCGTTGACCGTAATTGTGGCTGTAGTTGTCATCAAGACTAGGGGAACTGTAGTGGTAGAATCGCTCATCTCTATGCACTTGAACTAACTCAGTGCTCCAACTGTAAAGGGTAGTGGCCATGATACCTAAGCGGCTCCTCGGGCATATCATCATTCCCCTACCCTCATATCATCATTCCCCTACCCTCATCTCCCCATACTACGAACACTAGCTGCTCATCATCATCATCATCTCTCTCCTCATTTGATTCATCTCCTCGATCGACCCACGACCTAGGATCACTGATAGGGTGGTCTATAGGAAATATAGGGGTAAGAGGAGCAATGCTCCACCATGTAATATATGTTGGGCTCACATCCACATCAACAACAATGAATATGGGAGTTGTATACTGCTCCTCATCATTGGAGTCGCTCAAGCAACGTCTATGATCGCAGGTTGAATATAGGTTGGTTGTGCGATAGGGACCCCCTATACATGACCGAATTGTCTAGTCACTCGATCGTAGTAGAATTGCATGAAGATATGTTCAAGTGATCAACAAATATTCAATCCCTTTGCATCCTCACCATCTATCTGTTGGCATTTGCATGAAGATTGCATTAATGATATGTTATGTTGTCATTGATGTCAATTTACCGGTAATGATATTGTTGATATTGTTATAATATTGTTTTGTAACCGGTAGAGGAAGAATTTGTGGAGTGAACTGGTATTGCTATATATTGGAGAGTTGAACCGGTAACCGATAAACCCTACCTATTGTTATTGATAAACCCTAACCAATAAAGTTTGGTGGATTGGTTATATTGGTTTATGATCTGATGATGAGCAACAATGATTATGACACGTATGATTATTGTATGAAGACAATTTCAAGTGATTTTGGCGAGTTGTTGCAATGGTTTTTGTCTAGGGAATGAGCAAATATATTGCATATAATGTAAAGCCTGTGATGAGTTACTAAGTTCGATGAAGCGGTGATCAAGGAGCGATTAAGGTTTTCTTGATTGATGTGCAGAGATTGCTATGTAATCTAACGGTCATACTTGAACCGACTTGTTTGTAATCTCTATGAAAATTAGGTTTTTGTTTTGTTACCAACCTAATTGATTTGTTTATAAGGTCGATGAAGTTGTTTAGTTTAATGAGTTGGCAAAGATTTGGAAAAGATTAGTTGAGTGTGTGGTTGCCAAACCGGATGATGTATCTACAGTTTGAGTAAAGGTAGATAGGAGCATGAAATGGATCTGATCAAGCAAGTGTAGTGTTATTCAGATAGATCAGCAAACTCATGTTGTTTTCTAACAATTACAGCAGAATTGAAATCCCCTAACCGGGTAAGCTCTAACAAGCTTGGTACTATTCAAATCCTCTAACAAGGTGATCCATTAGCTTGGATTTTCAAATCCTCTACCGAGGTTACTCCTTACAAGGTATTGTTTCTAACAAGGCATTGTAGTCAATCCCTTAACCGGGTGATTCCTAACATGATCAATTCTTAACAGGACTTTTGTAAAAGCTTTAACAGGTTAGGCTCCTAACAGGGCGAACTTCAAAAGAGTTCAGATAGTTATCTTGTGAGTCTCATCTCACCGTGGTTTTTACCTATTTGGGTTTCCACGTCAAAAATATTTATGTTAAGTGGTGAATGTTTTTGTGGTTATGTTCTTATGGTTGATTTACTTGACTACTTAACTACTTTGATAAGTTATGATAACCGGAAGCATTGAGAAATGAAGTATGTTGACATATGTAAAAGCATTTGGATGTTTGTGAGTTTGAAGTTGTTTACTATTAATTTGTTGTAACAGTCAACCGATTTATCTTATGAGTTTTTATCTTGACAGTGGTATTACATTGATAGTTCTAAGTTTACTTTGAGAAATTGATTTTTGAGATTGGTGAAGTTTGTATCAGTTTTTATATCTACTGATTCACACCCCCCCCCCCCCCCCCGAACCCCCTATCTAAGTAGTTGACTGGATACTTATTCTTTCATCATACCATCAATTGGTATCAGAGCTAATCAGGTCCTCTAAGTTCTAAGCCTAACAGCTTGAGGTAAAGATCTTGTAGATCATGATGAAGAAGGAAGGTTCGAAGTTTAATAGAGAGAACTATAGGATATGGAGTGACAGAATGAAAATTTATATCAAGAGTTTGGGAAGCCAGTATTGGGAACATGTCGATACTATCAGTTCTTTATCTGATGCAGAGTATGTAGATGTTCATGGTCTAGAGATTGCATATGAGGTATGAAAAAAACTTAAAGATATTTATAGCGATGATGAGCATGGTAAGATTGCTAAAGAAGAGAGTCTAAGAGGAAAGTTTGATGACATGCGGATGGTTGAAGGTGAGAATATCAAGCAGTATGGTCAAAGGATAAAGAAGATAGTCTGTGAAATTAAGAGTGCGAGAGGTAAAGTGGAAAATTCCACAATGATAAGTAAGGTACTGAGAACCCTGCTATCAGTCTACGCTACTCGAGTTGCAGATATTCAGGAGCTAAAGTCCATTGACAAAACTAAGGTAACTCTTGACTCCATCATTGGCAAGCTTACTGCTTTTGAATTAAATGGTTATGATGGTAGTGTATAGAAATCTGAGTCTGCATTTAGATCTTCTGTTTCTAACCCATCTGTGAGGAAAAGTAGAGATGTCAGTCACAGTTATGAATCTAGATACAGCAGAGAAGTTGATGATGAAGACAGTTTAGTTGAGCTTGAAGCATTGTTGGCCAAGCGATTGCCTAGAGGTACAGGTAAATATAGAGGTAAATTACCTTTGAAATATTTTGCATGCAACAAGATTGGACACATAGCTGCTAACTGTCCTAATGGTGATAATGAGCACAAACGAGAGAAATTCAAGAAGTACAAGAGTAAAGGAAAAAGAGAGTGTCTTATTGTTGTTGATCGTGGTATCACTGATGAAGAATCTGATGGTGATGATAATGAAGACATTGTGTTTGTAGCAATTAAAGAAGAGATATCATACCAGAAGGCATTAGTATCTAGGATGGATAACTCTGATGATTGGATCATTGATAGCGGTTGTTCACATCACATGACCGGTGATCGAAGCAAATTTCTTTCTTTGAAGGAATTTGATGGCGGAGTTGTAAGATTTGGTAATGATTCGCCTTGCATGGTTAAAGGTAAGGGAACTATTTCTCTTAGTGGAAAGAGCAGTGCAGATGATGTCTACTGGGTCGAAGGTTTATAGCACAATCTTTTGACTGTGGCACAACTCAATGACAGAGGATACCCATTGGAGTTTAAGAATGCTATGTGCAAAATCTATGGCAGCAAAGGTGAACTGATTGCAACCGGGAAGCAAACTAAAGGTAACTTGTTTCACCTTAATCCTAGAGTCAGCAACTATTTAATTGCAAAGATAGATGATAGTTGGCTTTGGCATAGGAGATTTTGTCATATGAACTTTGATAACATTGTTAAAGTGAGTAAGTCCAAGACAGTGAGAGGTTTGCCTTAGTTGGACAAACCGGTTAATGCTCTATGTAAAGAATGTCAGTTGGGAAAGATGACATCCTCAACTTTCAAGAGCAAATCTTTTTCAGTAGAACATTTGTTAGATTTGGTTCATACAGATCTTTGTGGACCAATAAGGACAAAAAGTATTCAAGGTGATAGATATTTTATGATTTTCACTGATGATTGATCAAGGATGATGTGGGTCACATTCTTGAAGGATAAGACTAAAGCTTTTGGTAAGTTCGAGGCATTCAGGGTCTTAGCTGAGAAGGAGAGCGGTAAGAAGATAAAGTGTCTGAGGATAGATCAAAATGGTGAATTTACTTCTGAGGAATTCACTAGATATTGTGAAGGAAATGGTATCAAACGGAAGCTTTCTGCACCGAGGACATCACAACAGAATGGTATTGCAGAGAGAAACAACCGGTCAGTTGTTGAAGCTGCTAGGACGATGTTGATACAAGGAGGTGTAGCGAAAACTTTCTGGAGAGAAGTTGTCAGCACAACTATCTACACTATGAACCGGATTTTGGTAAAAAGAGGTAAGGACAAGACTCCTTATGAATATTGGTATGGAAGATCACCTGATGTTAGTTATTTCAAGATATTTGGAAGAAAATGTTTTATTAAGAGAGGTGATTATATTAGCAAATTTGAAGCTAATAGTGATGAAGGTATATTTCTTGGTTATTCCACCAAGAGTAAGGCCTACAAATGTTTTAACAACCTGACACAAAGAATTATTGAGAGTGTTGATGTTCGAGTGGATGAATATCTTGAAGTCTTAGAGGAAACCAGTTTGGAGAAAAAGGATGAAGATCCTTGCATTTTGTTTTTGGAACTGGAAACTATGAAATCTGAAACCGACAAAGCAAATACTGATGTACCAGTTCAACCGAAACAGATAAATTCAGAAGAGGATGATGATAATGAAGAAGTTGAACTTGAAGATAATGATCATGTTATTCCAAGATATGTAAGATTGAATCACAATCCTAAACAGATTATTGGGGATAAGGATGTTGGAGTACTAACCAGAAGAAGAATCAAAGAGAATTCTTGCATGACCTCCACTATTGAACCAAGAACTGCTAAGGAAGCATTTGGTGATAATCATTGGGTTAAAGATGTGGAGGAACTAGATCAAATTGAGAAGAAGAACACATGGACCCTAGTACCCCGACCAGTAAATAAAGATGTGATAGGTACTAAGTGGGTATTCAGGAACAAGCTGAATGAAGATGGTGTTGAAGTTCACAACAAAGTTAGGTTCGTTTGCAAATGTTATGCACAAGAAGAAGGAGAAGATAATGGTGAGACTTTTGCACCAGTAGCAAGACTGAAAGGTGTCATAACTTTACTTGCATTTGCAGCACACAAGAAATTCAAGGTATACCAGATGGATGTTAAGTCAGCATTTTTGAATGGGATACTGGAAGAAGAAGTATACATTGAGCAACCAGATGTTTATGCTTTGACTAATAAGAAAGACATGGTATGCAGATTGCATAAGGCTTTATATGGATTAAAGCAGGCATCAAGAGCATGGTATGAAAGGCTTCATACACATCTGATGAAGATAGGTTTTCTAAGAACCAATGATGATAGTAATATATATCTCAAATCTGAAGGAGATAAAATACTAGTCAGCGAAGTATTTGTAGATGATATCATATTTGGAGGTAATAATGACATGAGCAATAGTTTTGCAGATGAAATGAAAAATGAGCTTGAAATGTCTTTAGTGGGAGAAATATAAATTTTCATAGGCTTGTAAATACAACAAATGAAGAATGGTATTTTCATCACATAGTCTAAGTATGTGAAAGAGGTTTTGAAGACATTTGGCATGAGTGACTGTAAACCAGTTGGGACACCAATGGTTATAGGTTGTAAGTTTTCTAAGGAAGATGAATCTACATCTGTTGATGAGAAGAAATACAGGTTAATGATTGAAAAATTGCACTATGTTGTTCATCGCAGACCGGACATAGCTCATGCAGTTGGCATAGTTGCTAGATTCCAGAAGAATCCTAAGGAAACACATCTGATAGCAACCAAAAGAATTTTTAGATATTTGAAAGGTACTGTTGACTATGGATTATGGTATCCATATGGAGGAAATTTTGACTTGAAGGTGTACATAGATGCAGATTGGGCAGGAAATGTTGATGACTGAAAAAGCACAACCGATGGAGCATTTTTTCTTGGAGGAAGACTTGTTTCATGGAGTAGTACGAAGCAGAGTTGTACTTCACAATCTACTGCTAAAGCTGAGTATGTTGCAGCTTACATGAATTGTACTCAGGCTATCTAGATGAGGCACATTTTGGAATGTTTTAAGATGAAGATTTCAGAACCTGTAAAGATTTTATGTGATAATACAAGTGCCATAAATATTTCCAAGAACCCTGTTTTGCATGCACAAACCAAGCATATTGAATTGAAGTTTCATTTCTTAAGGGAAAAAGTACAGAGTAAAAATGTGATCTTGGAGCATGTTTCTACCAAGGAGCAGCTTTCAGATATTTTTACTAAACCTCTGCCTAAGACTACTTTTGAGTATCTTAGAAGTCAGCTAGGGATTGTACCCCTTCATGAGGTCAGTTAAGCATGATGTATATTACATTAGTCCCGGAGCTACTTGCAGAATTTTACAGAAGGATTGGTGTAGAAGTGGAGTTATTCCACAAGGGGAGCATCAAGTTATAGATTGTTGATGTTGCATAGTGAAATTTGACATTACATGTTTTACTTTCAATTTGGCATTGTTGTCAAAGGTGGAGAAGAATTATGTGATTATGGGAAGAAGAATCAGTGACAAGCTGAAGACATGGAGAGCATGGTGAATAATTGGTAATGTAAACCAGGATTCCTATTCACAATTACAGCAGCAATCAATGGTATTGATATTTGTATTGCCATCAATGTCAAAGGGGGAGATTGTTGGCATTTGTATGAAGATTGCATTAATGATATTTTATGTTGTCATTGATGTCAATTAACCGGTAATGATATTGTTGATATTGTCGTAATATTGTTTTGTAACTGGTATAGGAAGAATTTGTAGAGTGAACCGATATTGCTATATATTGGAGAGTTGAACCGGTAACTGGTAAACCCTACCTGTTGTTTTTGATAAACCCTAACCGATTAAGTTTGGTAAATTGGTTATATTGGTTTATGATCTGATGATGAGCGGCAATGATTATGACACGTATGATTATTGTATGAAAACAATTTCAAGTGATTTTGGTGAGTTGTTGTAACAGTTTTTTTCTAGGGAATGAGAAAATATATTGCATATAATGCAAAGCATGTGATGAGTTACTAAGTTCGATGAAGCGGTGATCAATGAGCGATCAAGGTTTTCTTGATTGATGTGTAGAGATTGCTATGTAATCTAACGGTCATACTTGAACCGACTCGATTGTAATCTCTATGAGAATTAGGTTTTTGTTGTGTTACTGACCTAATTGATTTGTTTATAAGGTCAATGAATTTGTTTAGTTTAATGAGTTGGCAAAGATTTGGAAAAGATCAGTTGAGTGTGTGGTTGCCAAACCGGATGATGTATCTACAGTTTGATTAAAGGCAGATAGGAGCATGAAATGGATCTGATCAAGCAAGTGTAGTGCTATTCGGAAATATCAACAAACTCTTGTTGTTTTCTAACAATTACAACAGAATTGAAATCCTCTAATCGGGTAAACTCTAACAAGCTTGGTACTATTCAAATCCTCTAACAAGGTGATCCATTAGCTTGGATTTTCAAATCCTTTACCGAGGTTACTCCTTACAGGGTATTGCTTCTAACAAGGCATTGTAGTCAATCCCTTAACCAGGTGATTCCTAACATGATCAGTTCTTAACAAGACTTTTGTAAAAGCTTTAACAGGCTAAGCTCCTAACAGAGCGAACTTCAGAAGAGTTCAGATAGTTATATTGTCAGTCTCAGCTCACCGTGGTTTTTACCTATTTGGGTTTCCACGTCAAAAATACTTGTGTCAAGTGGTGAATGTTTTTGTGGTTATGTTCTTATGGTTGATTTACTTAACTACTTAACTACTTTGATAAGTTATGATAATCGGAAGCATTGAGAAATGAAGTTTGTTGACATATGTAAAAGCATTTGGATGTTTGTGAGTTTGAAGTTGTTTATTGTTAATTTGTTGTAATAGTCAACCGGTTTATGTTATGAGTTTTTATCTTGGCAGTGGTATTACATTGATAGTTCTAAGTTTACTTTGAGAGATTGATTTTTGGGATTGGTGAAGTTTGTATCAGTTTTTCTATCTACTGATTCACCCCCCCCCCCCCCCCCCCCTCTCAGTAGTTGACCAGATACTTATTCTTTCATCATACCATCACTATTATGACTAGTCTACCCACAACCTGATAGCCCTATATGGTCACCTACTAGGATGTCTACAAGTTGTACTCTGTCAAAAACAACTTATTAATATAGAAAGTCACCACACTGCCTTGGCCTCCTAAGTGTGTAGTAATGTGCCTCAGAGGATGTCTAGATTGGCTCTACTAAAAATCCCACATGTCACATGCTTGTAATACGCTCGAAAACCCACACCTAAAGAAGCATGCAGGTCATCAAGCTTTGTCTCATAGTATACATACTACCTCATATCATGGTATAAGTGCACCAGCATGCTTCGTCCCTACACATAGATAGTCCTCTGTCCCTCAATGGCTCGAATAGTGTGAACGAGCCCCCACCAAAATGCAAGCCTTGTCTATTAGGTGCCACCACAAGTGCAATGCTAGTGATCAGGATGCAACATAGCACTTGTACACTCATGACACTGTGTAATAACCAATGTTTATAGATGTGTCTAGTAGCATTAGTGGGTACTGTTATCCAATTTACATTCTTATGTCAATTGCACAAATAAGGTCTGTACATATAGTTTCAAACTTCATTTTGGGTATTATATTCGGGATGATTTGTGAAGTCAGGTGAAGGAAGCAATAATCTTTGTCAAAAGCTTTATTCTTAATGACCATGTTGTGAAATATCAAAAAAGGTCTTGAGGTTTAAAGGTGCTTTCAAGGTTTCACTATGGGGTTGTAGTTTTAATTTGTGAATAAAATATCATTAAAAAGGGGGGCTTCCTATTGTTTGAAAATTTTGAAGGGAGAGTTATGTTTGGGAGAAAGAATAAATACTATATTGAAGAGTTTAACCCCACTTGTAATTATCAGCAAAAGACGTACATAGGGGCCAATATTCCTTGGAAAGCCAAAATCCTTATTGCTCAATTAAGAACTAATTCTCACTAGCTTCATAGTGAAACCGGTCGTTGGAAAAGACCTAAAGAAGATTGGGAGGAGAGAGTGTGCATTTTCTGCTCAACAGGTAAAGTGGAAACGGAAAAACACTTCATTTTAGAATGTGAAGCTTTCAAGGACAGTAGGGACAACTATATTAACATCTTGACAACTAACTCTTGGGACAATCTTTTCAGTGAGGGAATTGTTGAGAAGCTTGGAGCACTTATCATCACGCTGCATAAGAAGAGAGCTGAAATGCAGAAGGCAATCAGTGCTTAATCCAGTGCGGTTGGCAGTTTTGTCCCATACGTTATATTTAGTCTCGTGGACGTTAAAAAAAATTCTTCTTCTTCTATTTGTTTTTAGAAAGCCTTATGTTTCAAGTTCCCATGTAGTCTAAGTCCACTTGCATTTGGGAGGGAAATTGTTAATTTGAAGCAGCCTTTTCTTTTAATCATGTTTTAACATTGAGTTGAAATTTGGGTTAGGTATGAGTTGATCCATCCTTGAAAATTGGTCTTATGCAAGGAAAAGCCCTAGACTTGATGTTTTCTGGTGCTTGTAAACTTCAGTTTGGAGGCTGCCATGAATTGAATAACTAGAGAAGAACAATTCGTTGCAGCTGTATAAAGGGAAAAGTGTGACACATCTCATGCATGATCAGAAAGTTGAGGGATTTGTAACTGATGAGTCCACGTGCTAAAGAGCAGTAATTACCATTTCATCAGCAAATTTCATTCATATCTCGGGTATGCATCTTACCTCATCCTTCTCTAAATGGCCCAGGCATAAAGTATTGGGTTTTGTATAGGATTGATGCTTGTTGTATGGAGATATAGTGGCATAGTTAGTTCTTGCTTCAAGGTTTTGACAAAAGGTCTTAGGGTTTCCATGAAAAAATTCAAGTGGTTTATTATTTCCTTTAAGCTCAAGATCCTATTTGAATCATCACCATGAGCAGTTTGAAGGAATTATTTTTCTTAATAAACATGGGGTATCTTCACAAATACAAGAAGAAAATCAATGAAGTGGGTACTTGTGAAGATACCATACAGGACAGTACAGAGATCTAAGACTAAACAGTGAGAAAGGCATATAAACAGTCTTGTGCAAGACAGCCAAAACATAATCATTTGCAAACCTAAATAGTGGATAGCACAGCAGGGATCTCTACACAAAGGAGGAGCAAATCCAAAGCAAATAATGATCATCCAAAGTGCAGTCTATAAGGATAAGAACAGACTTCTGAGGGTTAGCATATATCTTGAGCCAAGAACAATCATGAATAAGGAAAGACAATATATCTCAGTAAAAGGATGTTGATAGCAACATTTCAATATAAGACAGTGACAAGGAGCCTTGAAGAGACCAAGTCAAGATAGTGAAGAGAGATTGATTTCAATCACAGAGCCATCAAAGATAGTAGTCCTGAAGCGCATCAAGAGATTACAGTCATAGAGAGGCCCAAAGACAGTGTAGTAATCAGAACAGTGACATGTGCAGCATTGTCAAAGCAAAGAAGACAGCCATCCATATAGTGAGTGGGGTCATACACAATAATGACCTACAGAGAAGTAGATAGAGCATGGTCATAAGTCATTTGAGGACAGGCTTAAAGGTGAGGCTCAATTCTATGGTCCAAGACATCCTCAAAAAGATACACAGAGCAACACACTCCTTGACAATCATAGGGCTCTGTTAAGGTTTTGTCCAGCTATAGAAGATCAAAGGCGTACAATGTTTGGGGATTGTTTTATTGACTGTTGTAATAAAGAAATACAGTTACAGAGTTAGAAAAGGTTTTTGACAGAGCAGAGGTCTTAAAGGTATAAGAAATGCAAGGATTGGGATTGTCATGACAGTGCATAAGGCAGTGAGATAACAAAGAACAATGGCATATAGAACCAGCAGAGATATGTAAGCAACTTTAGTGCAGCCCTAAATGTCAAAGATGACAGTCCATTAGACTGTCATAAGTTTGACAGAGATTGAGATTTTCATCAATGGCATTCAAAGAGAAATGTATATTCATTACTAAATCCAAGGACAGCTTTGTGACAAGGATGGAAAGCAAGAAAAGTATATTACAATGATAATATGGCAGCTAATCACCGTCTTAATAGCTGTTCAAATCAATCCAAACAGAGGCACAAAAGGGTGAAGGACTGAGATTAGACAGTAGAGAGCAGTAAAGAAAGTTTATTCAAAGGTCAAAAGCCTTAAGACAACACAAAGAACAGTGACTTTTAATCACTGTCAAACCAAAGAAATCCTCGGGTATTAAAGAAAGATTATTTGACAGCAAATAAGCCCTTATAGAAACATAAAACCCTATAGCAGCGAGTAGATCTCAAACAGTGATAGTTGCAGTCATAAGAGCAATGAGTGAGATGGCAAGAGCATCTTAGTGTTACAAATTTTGATTTATTTTTGGGTGTGAATAGGTTTTATTGAGAGTGCACATTGTCATAATCTCCCATGGATGCATTGCCCATTGGCAAAGAGCAGAGAGAATCATTCTTCATTAATATAAAAATAGTAAAGCAAAGTTGAAGAAACAACCAAGGTTAGTAAGAGAGATATTGTAGCGGCACCTATGTTCAGGGTTGAAAGGGCAAATAACCTATCAAAGGTCATAAATCACTTTCAACGTGGTTAAGCATTTAAAGGAGCAACATGAGCCTTATGAACAGCTAGGGCATCAAAGATTCAACAAAGATTCATGGAGATAGCAACTTCATGTACATTGAAAAGGTGTGAAGATCACAGTCCTCAACAAACGCCAGTCATGGAGGGAACATAGAGAGTCTCAGTCACATAGAAACATTCAGACTCTATCATAAGAGAGCCATGAATTAAGACCCTTATAAGGCCTATGCTAATATTAATTTCAGAGCTTCTAAGATAGTCACTGACAAGGTATGGATACAGTGAGCTTCATGAGAGCATCAATGATCAGACACAGTCAAAAGACTTCATCAGTTCAAAATGCAATGATATGAGAACATGGAATAGAGATCAAATGGAGTGCAGATCTTTAGGAACAATCCCAACACAGTGAATATGATAGCATAGTGAGCAACAATAATGATCCTCAAAGATCAATAAGTAGATGAAGATAGTGTCTGTATCTTGCCATAACAGTCCATAGATTAGACTTTCAAGAGGTCAAAAGGTTTATAACAATTGAGGGTTTTTTGTCAATCTTCAAGAGCAAAGAATTCTTCACAGCCAGAAGCATGAAGAATGGACAGTGGCAGGGTGTTTGAAAAGTAACAGAGTTATAGTGATCAATTACAAAATGCAGTCCAAGAGGACAGTGAGAAAGGAGCAAAATACATTTATAATAGTCATATCACAACCAGACCAATAGCTTGTCACAGTGAGCTTGTGATAAAGAAAGAATACAGTGGACGGTAGCTCGTAAGAGTCAAAAGATCAAAGAGAGTGACAAAAGACAGAGCAAAGTATCACAATCCCAAGTGATAGTGCAGATCCAATGCAAGGTTTAAGACTGTTCACAGTCACAAGTCATAATGTAACAGTCATGAGACTGTGATAAAGTATTGTTGCAGTCCTTGGTCGGAGTTACCAAGTAACCACCACAGTAAAGAGTAGGCATAAGAAAGTAGCAGTCCCCATGGAGTGATAATGTGCAGCCATGAGGAAGAGGTTACAGTCATTGAGTCTTTAATGTATCCAATGTATGATAGCAATATCAAAAGTTAAGTGACAGTCAATATGTTGGAAAGAGCAGTGGATATAGTCCTCTATTCAACAAAGGATAGTTCGTTGTTAGGAGCCTCCTGAAAATATCGAGAGGACAGTCACAAGGACAAACAAAAGTCTCAGAGTGTGTATAGTATACATAGCCATAGGTGACTGTCATAGGAATTTGTCACGGTCCTAAAGGACAGTGATGGCATAACCCTTAAAATCTGAGACAAAGATCAAAAAGACAATGCAATGGGTAAAGAATGCATACTGAAGGTTGAATTTGCAATGTATGAAGACAGTCAAAGGGACAGTGGTCTCGTATAAGAGCATAGATATCACCATTGAGGATAAAAGTAGAGACAGTGTCCATCATGACATTTGATGTTATATAGAAGTCCCACAGTACCAACCAAATGCCAGTAAAGTGTAGCTAAAGGAGAAGCAATCACATAAAATACAGTGAGAAATAACAGTCCATTAAAGACCTTCATAAGCTAGAAAACTTGTAGGGTTTTGAAGGAATGAAGAGTAATAAAGCATCCTCATTAAGGCACAAAGGTAGCTTTAAAGCTTTGAGCAGAACATGATTCATAAAAGGGAGCACATGGTGACAAGACTTGATTTTAAAATTCAAATTTGCCGTCAATGTAACTAAGTTCAAATTTTGGAAAAAGCCAAGCAGGGTCGACCAAAGACAAATCCCATGATTTGAGGAGGTCTTTTAGGCCTTTACAGCAGTTTTACACCTGATTTGAAGGCCCCCAAGGGTTAGTCATCAACCAAGGGGAGTTTTGGGAGCAAAGTCAGCCTGTTATCTTCGGTTCCAACCCCTTTTTGACGAATTTCCAAGGCCATCCACCCAGGCAATTCTGATTTCAAAATCACAAGCAGTTAGCTACCTGATTTGGAGGACAGGGAATAGCCAGCACACCCACAAGTTAGCTGAGTCATCAAGCCAAAGGGAGCCAAGCAATTCAGAATTCAAAAGTTTTGGAGCCACTTTTGAATATAAGTCATTCTTCTTCTTCTCTTCTGGACTAGTTCTGAGTCTTTCTTTTGCTGTAGCAGCAGAGCTTGTACTTTGTAACTCATTTCTTATGAGTTTTTCAGTCAATCTATAAGAATTTTTACAAATTTGTAATGCAAAAAACTTCTTTCTCTCAATTAAGAAGCTCATTTCCTTCTCAAGTATTCTCTGTTCCAATATTGTGTGTGAGTGATTTAATAAAAATATTGTGATTTTATATTAAAATCCTTCATTTTTATCCGATTCCTTCAATGTTGGGTTCAAAGAGTGTTATAGTGCAGGTTCTTGAATGTGTTGCCATTTTTTATGAAAGAATGTTATGAAAACAACATTGTTTTCTTCAAACAAACATTAAAGATTAGAACCTTTCATGAGAATGATTTTTTCAAGCATGGGTAATTGAGTTGTGTGCTGATTTAGCTTCGTTATTGAGTAATTTTGTAAGTTCAACGGCAGGACAAGTCTTTTTAGTCATGGTGCATCACCTGTTAATCGATAGTTTCAGTTTCAAGAGCATACTTTTATCCCTTTTCTCAAAAAGAAATCAGTAGTTTTTAGGATATCAAAAGGGGAGTCAGCTCATAACTTGGAGGTTCATATTCGAAATGAGCAACCCACAGGCTCGAAGATGTTCCCATGTTTCACGGGATTGCAAAGCATCAAGCTTAGCTCTCGAGTGCAAATCCCTGTGACAATAGGTACAACACGACTGAGATAGTACGTATGCAAAGAACAGATTTGCAAAAGTCGGTTTTGATTGGATAGGCTATCCATCCTTGGCCTTGTGGATGTTAAAATTCTTTCTTTCTTTATTTCTGATTACATTACAATTTTTCAAGTGGGTCCCATTTTTCGTGTTAAACACCCCCCAACATCATGCTACTTGCAAGGTGCACTGTCGTTAGATCATGAGATGCAATCTTGTCCGTTCAGTTCAAAAATGGCATGAAGGAGCATTACTAATGATAATGCGCTTTTTAAATAGTGCTTTGAGCTTGGGGTTGGACAACAAAACACTAAACTACTTCCACCAAGTAAGTGAACCTGCCACGTTATACATATTGCCGCCACATATAGCGGTAACTCTAAATTTGTCACTTTCGGTGCTAAATATACATATTATTCAGCAAGGAATTAGTTGATAAGTTGGGGTCACTTGTCATCATATTACACAAGAAACGGACAAATTTGCAAAAGTCAATTAGATCAGATGCGCTATCCCATAGACTTTGTTAAGTCTCGTGGACATTAAAATTATTTCTTTCTTTCTTTCTCTTTATGATTGGCCTCAACCCTCATAGCCTCACCTTGCACGAGCAACCATAAGATCTAATATACATCTTGCAATGTGACCATCATCTCCCCCATTGAAAGATGGAAGGTAGACGTGTCTGCATCCCAACGTTCCATGAGCACCATCAACATCAAGTCATGAAATCTAAATGTGGCATCTTTTATACCGACCATAATCCTACAACTCGAAGAAGTCTTATCTTTGCGGCAGTAAATGTTTGAGCGTGGTCATACAGTAATGTGTAGATATCCTGCTTTCATGCTCTCGCATCTTCAAAGGGACCTATCATCACAACAAATAGATTTCATCACTTTCCTCATGGCAAAAGTAATTTGAGCATCAAATTTTCAAATATCATGCAAAATCCCCTGAACACTGGCACCTAATCTAGATGTTGGTGCATCCTCTGGACACTTGCACCCATTTTGGATGTTAGCACTCTAGTTGGACACTAATCTCCAATTTGGATGCTAGCATTCAGGTTGGACACTGGGGAATGGCTTAAATCACACACACTAAGCTTATACTTCTAGGATTAAAAGTGTTAAACACTTAGAGTTGACTAATATTTTTTAGGCTTAATATGTTGCTTAAGGTGTGCGGTCACACTAAGAATACACTTCTAGGATTAAAAGTGTTAAACGCTTAGAGTTGACTAACATTATCTAGGCTTAATATTTTGCTTAGTGTGTGTGGTTTAAGGCTGGTCGAACACTAGCGCTCTATATGAGCCCGTTTTTACATGAAAAAGTACAAAAAGAAGATTATTCAATGAATGAACCAATAATAATGCCTACCTCGTAGGCATGGATACCTTACAAGATGTTATCCCTCACCTATAACCTAGGTCGTCGGTATGATTGTCTATGTGGCATCCTCTCTCATGATCACGTGGAACCCTCTAAATTCTCAAAAAAAGAAAAAAGTCAAATGAAAAAAAAGTAAAAAATATTTTTATTATGTCTAACCCTTCTATTCAACACTCTTTATTCAAACTTTCATAACTTAGACTTACAAACTTTGTTTTTTTTTTCCATTATTTGTTGCATTGGAATATTAGTTCTACCCTCTCTTATCTCAAATGTGTTTTGTTTGGGTGTTATTCTACCAAAGGAATTTTCATCAATTCTCTAGAAAATTGTATTGAAAAAAATATCACGCTATTTCTACATCCATAGAAGCAAAAAGAAATAGGGAGCATATATCTCCACTCAAATTTCATTCGCTTTAGAAGTTTTTTGGATTGATGTATTGTTTGTTTGCAGGATGATTTTGATTTTTGTGGTACTATAGGTTACTACATTGGGGGCTTGTTCTCACACCTAGCAACATTTTGTATCCTCTATAGTATCCTTTTAGGTATCCTTTACATGATTATTGGCTTTTAGTACTTTTTCCTATACTTAAACTATAAGGTCTACTCCCTTCCCTCTCCTTCTCATCTTATTTTAATGTGTTATTTGTATAAAATACTCGGTGACTTTTGATTATATGATACTTGGATGCTATTATGAAACTCAAGTGATGGTTTCATTATTTCTTTTGCTTTGGATATTACAATTATTATTGTGGGCACTATGGGTGTTGGCTTTTTTTCATAGACATGGTATAATTATAGTTATATGGATTGGTTTTGTATGATTATGTGATGGACTTTAGGTTGGTTAATGTTATTTTGTAGATAAATTGTTGTATCAGATGTTTTTTCTTTATGTGAAATGAAAACCTAAGGTTTATTGAGATTAGATTATAATACATAGAATACTCAATTGTGAGATTCATAAACTATTCAATTACAATGTGATTTGGTGAATAAAAGTTGTGGACATGGATTGTGGAAGCATTGGGATAATTGATTTAAGACATATTATTGATGTATAATAAAAATTGGATACTAATGCTGCAACTATGATGATTATCTATAACATAATAATGTCTATGTATCAAGTCTACAGGTGAAGTACCAACAAAAATTTGTGGTCACATAGCAATTCCAATCTATATTTTTTGCTCATGCAAATGATCTTAATTAGTTGGAGGAATTAAGATCATATGTTATATGTGAATGTTGTTGTGTTGTAAATATGTTGTATGTGAAGTCTAATGTGTCTTATCGTATAATTTGTTTGTGAAGAAAACTGATTATTGTTGTTCTTTTGTGAGTTGTTTCATAAATTTTCTTTTAAGAAATTTTATGAAAATTTTAAGTGAAATAATCATGTTTTTAATTTTGAAATTTAACCCTAGGTGTTAGGTATAGGGGTAGGGATATTTTAAACCTTTTAAAGACCTTTTAAAATGTTTTTAAGCACTTTAAACTTGTCTTTTCCAAAAGGGTGACAAAAATAAAGAAGTTAGTTGTGGGGTAGTTGGGGAGAGGAAGTTTTCTCCTTTTTCTTTATATGTTCTTTTAAGGGGGGGGCAATTTTTATTTTTTATTTTTTTATGAAATTCTTGGTTTCTTTAGAGTTTTCGTCTTTTAAAAACACACTTTCAAGGTTTGCAAACACTTAGAGTTTTAAAATTTTACTTGAGTTACATTTTTTGTATGTGTTATTATGTAAATTTAGTTATGTGAAAAAGTATTGAGGTGTGTAGTTCATAAAACCTATCTTTACTACCAAAATTTTCAGTATGTTTGTTCAATACTTTGGGCCACAAATTAATAAATACTTCAACTACAATGATTAGGGATTGTTCAACTACAATGATAGGGTTATTGTAGCTAGAGATTCCTTAGAGCAACAAAATGTTCTCTTTTGACGATCATTTTAATTTGCCTTAAACTAAATATATCTTTACAAGTTTTTAAATGTATTTATTTCTATTGGAACTAGTTGAGGATAAAATGGATTAGGTAATGCATGCCTCGAAGGAATTAAACTACAAGGTGGCTAAGAATGAGAAGGGACTACAAAATGAAAGACATTTTTAAGGGAGAACTGAAAGAATGCCTTAACTATTTGACCAACCTTATAATACCACTTGGCACAATGGAAAATCTATTGTATCATACCCTAAGGAACTAACAAATAAATAGACACTAGACCCTTTAAAGAGGAAGGTGATAGTAATATAGATGATACTCCCTATTGCATGGCTTGTTAGATGTGACACTCACCATTGCAATGCATTGTAGCTTTGGTCATTATAAATCCTAATGAAGATTATAATGAATGCACTAATGATAGTCATAGGTCAAATTTAGACCACAATCACCAAGACATTAACATTTTGTCCTCGCACTGTTCTTGTAGTGGAGATGACTAGTATTATGCTAAAGAAGGTGATCATGAACAAGACATAGAAGACAAGAGATATGTAGAAAGCTAAACCCATCAACATTTTTTTCTAATGAAGCAAAAGAGTTCCATGTTCATTACATTGATTCTTCTACCAAAACTTTTTGCTTAAGAAGGCCTCTAATGAAGAGATCAAGGATTTCACTATGGAAATAATTGCTCAAGTTAGAAAGAACTATAATTTGAGAATCAAGAAGAAATAGAAAGGAAGTCTTGTGTTAGGAAACACAAGGGGCATTTTATCACAGAAAAAAAAAAGTAACAAGGTGTTTAGACATCTACAATAAGTAATGCTAAAGATAAATAAGATGCCATCAAACAAGATCGGAACACTAGGGTCCTAGATTTGAAGAAAATGAATTCAAATAGCATAAGGATCCAATCCGTCAAACATTCTACAGTTGAGAAAGAATATGTAAAACAAGATATTGCTAGTCACATAACATTTTCTTCTAATATTATTATTCTTGTTGACACACCATTGCCTAAGTATATCTCATTGGAATATGGTACATATATTGAGCCAAATAAAATTTTATGTGCATTTGATGGGAATGATGAGAATAACAAACCATAAGTATAGATCTCTAACTTTGATTTGCAATACCCCTACTAGTGAATGTGATAATAGCAAAAGTCGCATTGAAGAGTGTAAAGCGGAAAAATCGAACCCTAGTCGTTCTCCCCTTCCCAACTCCAAGGAGAGAGAAGGGAGAGTCACTAGGGTTGATGGTTTTCACTTAGGGGAGACTTTACATTCAAAAGAGGGGTTGAAACCCACAAGATCCAATCTCACGCAATGCAAGATTGGATTCTAAATGAGTTTCAAGGGTTAAGACATCAAGGATACCCTCTTTTGTAAAGAAATGTAGATAGATTGATTGAACTAGGAATGCATGTAAAGTAGGAAAGATTCCCTTATAAACAGAGATAGGGATACGGGATGAAGCTGCGGACCTGGAATTAGTAGTAAAATGTCGAGACGGTGCTGTTCTGCAAATTTGAGCGAAAGTTGACGGGACGATGGCGCCCGACGTGCACACGGTCCTCCGAAAAATCCGCGAAACGAAGGTGGACTTGTTCGTCTCTGCACAAGGATTCCAGATCTTCAATTACAGCCGCGTACCTGCAACATGCGAAGGTGTAAATGTTGTTGTATGTTGTATGTTGTATGTGGTATGTGATCTCCTCTTCAATGGTTGAATCCTTGTCTTGAATGCAACACTTAGCCTTGAATGGAGACTTAGAATGATCAATTGCTTGAAGAAATGCTTGAATGCTTGAATGCTTGAATGTTTGAATGTCGTTTCCGCCTTTTTTTTCCATCTACCAAAATGGGAGAGGAAATGTAGTTTATATACTTGTCAATTAGGGTTGATAGACTGATTTTCCCGACCTTAGGCCGACCAGGAAACATTATTTTCCAATTTGCAAACTTAAAGACCCGAAGCCCCATAAGAGACCGGGCCCAAAATAGGGCCAGGGACCAGGGCGCTGGGCGCCATGGTCCCACCTCCAGGGACAGCGGGGTGCAAGGAGGATCAGGCCAGGGTGCTGAAAAATGCAGTTTTTGATGTTATAAACAAGTTTCGGGGTCTCCATTCAGGTTCCGTGTTGCATCGCCATCGTGAAGACCCAAATGCAATCGAAATTGCAAGTGTCGCAATTTTAGGACGCTACAAAGAGCAAAAGGAGAAATAACAAAGCTGACAATGTGGAAATGCTCTAGGTATATATAGGAAATACATTGAATAAATACCCATGTTAGGTGGACCCATTCTGTCATAGTGCCCATCAATAGCAAGCTTGTTAGAAATTGCATGATAGACTTTGGATCATCTACAAGTGTCATGCCTCTACAAGTTATGAATCGATCGGTCTACAAGTCACTAGGTCATTTGGTAAGTGCTTTGTTGTAGACTCTAAAGAAGCCCTATTATTGGAGTCATGAAAGATCTTGATTTTTTTAGATTAGTTTGATATCCAAAAAAATGATATAAAATGAATGTGACGATATACCCCCATAGTATAGTATGCTCCTATCAATGAGGTGGTGAGCTAGAATTAGAGGGACCATCCAGATGGATTCTTCCTATTCAATGATCCAATCAACAAAATTAATGTAAGATTGGATGGGGAGCCTAGAGACCAATAAATAATTGATGATCCTACTAATATTGACTGAGAAGAGAGCTATTGATGCTTTAGGGTTGAAATCAACAATGGAGAAGATAGTGGTGATTGTCAACATGGACGAGAGGACCAAGAGATATTGTTAAATGATGTGTGGACTATGCATTTTGACGGGGATTGTACCAAAAGGTGTAGGGGTTGAGATTGTTCTCATTCCCTTGAAGGTGAGTCCTTCAAATCTTCTTTCAAGTGAAGGTTTGAGTGCATAAATAATATAACAAAAAATGGATCTCCGCTTATTAGGTTTGAATCTTACTTGGAAGCATAATTTTAAGATTTTGAAGAGTGTTGGGAGATTCAAAATTGGTGATCTCCCAAATTAGAGGAAGGTATACTTCTAAAAACAAGAGATTGAAACAATATAAGAATGTTGCTTTGGACAACATATGTTTCACTCTTGATAGTATTGCCTGGACTCTTGTTTGTCGATGGAGAAAAGATCATTCTTCCTCCTCTTCCCAAACTCTTCTTCGAGTTGCGGGTGAAATTTTCACCCACCCTTAATGTGGGTTGCTAGCTGTTCTGCTAGGTGTTGTAAGTGGTCTATTATGGCCTGTGTTGTCAGTGGTCTATTCTTGACCTATTGTAAGTTGTCTTTTTGACCTGTCTTTATATAAAGTCAGCACCCTTGTTTTGCTGCTTTTATAATCAAAAACACATTTCAAAAAGCTTAATCTCAACAATTTTTCCCTTTCTGTAATAGACTCATCACTTTCCTTCTCGACATTAGACTCGTTCAAGAAGTCTTCCTCTTTAAATCATCTTCATTATCACTTATTCCAAAAAAAAAAGTTAACAAAAGTTTAACCAACTCTCCCATGGATTGTTCTTACTCTACTTTACCTTGATGCCTATTTCTTAGTGTTGCCTCAACCACTGATGATTTTCCACAGTTGCCTTTCATATAGCGTTCTAGCCTAGTCACCCTCACATTTAATTCCTCTTCGGCTGCCTTTTGAACTCTTCTTGTCATTGTCATGCACAATCTTTCAACAAATCCAACAAGAAAACAGCCAGCTCCAATACCAAAATTCATTATTAACACGTTTGCTGTAGAGCTTAGAAGGCAACCAATTTGTAAATACTCCGTACTTGCTTTGGAAATGAAAGTTCAAACAACATAGAGAAGGAATTCTAACTAAAATAAGTGAACAACTCACAAAAAAAAATTATTCTTCAAAAACCCCAGGATAAAAAAATCTAGTACCCTACTAGTGGTTATTTGCCATGCTTCCTTAATTAATTTGGAAATGGAATATTACAAGAAGTGGGCAATCTCCTTGCCTTAATTTTCACAGATTTCTCCCTATTGTAAACAAATTGTAACATACAATAACTCCCACAATTCTCCAACACATTGATATGCCTTTGACGCTTGCATACATGGCTATTTATAGATTTCCAAGGACAACAAAGTTCTCCCAAACACCATCACTAGAAGTTGTACAAAAACAATTGGCTCAGATTCTAAGTCCTAACATGTGCACTGTCAGTCTGAACATTTTTTCCATCACAGTATGAAATCTATGTTTTCTACCATTACAACAACATCCAGTACTTGTTCATACACCTAAATTCAATCTTTTGTTCAAATTCTTCTGTTCTAAAACATTTTCCAGGTTCATTCCGATCAAGCTGACGCCCCAAGAGTGGCACCCTCTTAGAAACTCCCAATATGGAAATCCATCGAGCCAAAAAATGTAAAATTGGATTTTGATCATATTAAGGGCATGCCGGTAATTGTTATAGGCTTATAGCAATCTACTATCATATATTGTAAGACACGTGGCTATTACTTAATTTAACCTTTAACTTTCAGCATTACCTAATTAACCCTTAATTTGGTTGTTATCTTTCATTAGCATAATGTAAAATTAGCTCTTGTCACTACGTAATGAATGAATGAATGTTTTTAATGACGTCCACAAGGCCAAACAGCCTATGGGACCCACGGATAGCTAGCAAAAGAAGGCAAACGACAAGATATCTATACAACCATGATAATTGTATTGAATATATCTAGAATTAAATGTAAGCACCACGTTAGGAGTGTTATGTCCAGGCACATACTCAGAAATTCCTTGAAGAGACTCAAATAACTATTTGTACAGGACGGTGTACATGCACACAAAGCTATCTGTAATGAATCTACACCTTACATTGTCCTGTTATTTCAGACCCTTTAGTGAATACCTTTCTTGTATGTCCTTGTGGGGCCTGCCAACTTCCACCAGGTCTCTCAATGGGGTTTCTCATTCTAATGCTCCAACTCACTATCATACTCTATAAATACTTCGAAATTTTTTTATTTATTATTTTTTTTTGTTAAAATAGAATTCAATTATCAACCATTGTAATATATTATTGACCATTGTAATAATTATTGGAAAAAAATGATTATTGTAGGTAAGAGTAAATATATGAATAGTATAAATAGCGATTGTCAAGATGCTCTTAATAATGTAATCTCTTCATTTACGCTGTGCCTATATGGAAGTTCATTTGCGTTTTCTAATCATACTGTTTCAGTTAATATTGGAATGGCTTTATAAAATGGTGTATATTGGAAACTTCTGCTTGAATATTTTATACGCAGAAATGCATCCAATGATCATAGAAACAAAAAATCAACCAGACAAACTGATAGAATGAACCACAATTTTACTGAAACTTGAACAGGGATTCTAAAATCCATGAACATGGAGAACATATCCAACGAAGAGAAAAATGATATGATATATCAGGAACTCTCTCAAACAGAAAATGGTGTAACTTGCCCAAGATGAGGGTTTTAATGCAGAACTAGTCCACTTTAGGCTTAAGCCAAAACAAAAGTTCCAAGTTCGTCATACAGCATTTCCAAATTTGAGGAAAAAGGGAGTGTGTTGTGAAGTTCGACAATGACAACCAAGTTCGTGTAAACATAGCACTCAGACCTCCACAAAATTATGATTTTGAATCTGCAGATAGAAGTTGCCCTACAACAGAAGATTTCTTCAAAATTTTAATAATATCTTCACGATCAATAAAGAATTGTCACATATTTGTTCAAAAAAGCGAGCAATGGGTCATATAATATATAGATCACTTTATTCCATTGCAAATTGAATATTTGCTACTCAGTAGCATGTCAAATATGAACTTGTCCAATCTTAACCTTGCAGTTTGGGCAAATGAAGCCTACAGAATCTGCTTGCAGATCACTGTCAAGTCCATCATGGCTGAACTCTTGGTTACACCATACACAAACAAAATGCTGATTACTGTTTTCAATCTTGGCCAATACCTCTTCCCACTCAAATTGACCTGGGGGCTCCATTTCCTGCTGCAAAACAGAAGAATCTAAGCCCAAGTCCATTGGCTCATTGATTGGACTGTTTGTTCCTTGGCTTGTTTCAAATGAGAACTTCGGCATATACTCCATCTCAAACTGTTCAAAGCTTGTTAAGCTGTCAATTTTATGGTCTGCAGATTTATAATCAAGCTCATCCTGGAAAAATATCAATTTTTAAATATCATGATTTGAAAACACAAATGTGAACAAGGGACTAAATGAATTCCACCAAAACAAAATACCTTTACTGATGCTGCATCAAATGCACTGAATAATTGTCCTTCATGGGAAGATGAAAAGTCATTGTTTCCTGAGGGTGATGACGATTCAGGGATTGCTTTCAAAAATAAATCTGTATTTTGATCTTGCTTACTACATTGTTGGAAAGTGGAAATTACTGTATCATCAAGATTGGCCTCCTCTGGACACTTGTTATCACAGATGACATGAAGATTAGGATCTGCATTTTGCTCTTGCAGATTACAGTGTTCGGAAACTGAAGTCACATTAGCATCATGATTGGGATCCTCTGTATGCTTATTATCACAGATATCATGAATGTTAGAGTCTGTATTTTGCTCCTGCTGATTACAGCATTCGGCAATTGTAGCTACACAACCATCAAGATTTGTGTCCTCTGTAAACTTAGTACCACAGATGTCAAGAAGATTAGAATTTGCATTTTGCTCCTGCTGATTACAGTCATTTGAAACTTCAGTCATGGTTGTATCAAGATTAGCGTGCTCAGTAAAGCTATCATCACACATATCATGAAGATCAGTATCTGCCTTTTCCTCCTGATTGCAATGTTTGGAAACTGAAATCACAGAGGAATCATGGTTGATATCCTTTGCAGACTTATTGTCACAGGTATCATGAAGATTAGGATCTGATTTGCCTGCTGCATTGGAAATTTCACCCAATAAATCTTGAGGCCTTTTTGCATTTCTCACGTGAATACCAACATGACCAGTGTAACGATGACGCTCATTGAAAACTTTATGACATATCTGACATTCATATTTACCATCTACCATGATTACCCCGTCAGAAATGCTGGACTTAGCAGAGCGTGTTTTCTTTTCTTTTTGTCCATGATGAACAGCCATATGTGCAGTTAAAGTGCTCATGTTACTGAAGTTTATGTTGCACTTTGAACATTTGACAGGCATATTTTGGGTTGGTACATCATGATCCTTGCTAGATTTGTTTTGAACCATTCCTAGTGTTAAATTTGAAGCATTTTTTTCTGATGTCTCTTTATGCTCATCATCAAAGGCGATGTCATTTAACCCTGGAGAGTAATGTTCGAAACATCCTCCACCAGAGTCCACTGGGTCCACTGAGTTACAAGGCTGCACACAAAATCGGAAGTTCATTTGATGTTAATTCCATAGAGCTTGTATAGTGTCAATCAGAGAAACAAAATGACTTAAAGCGTACCATGCTAGATGTCGTTATCGCGTAATCATGTACATTTTTTGCAGAGTGGCAAGAGGGTGTTTCTGAAGGTACAACAGCAGGGCACTGTCCATTATTCGAAAGCATGTATGCAGAAACTTCACGACATGAAGCTAATTGCTGACCATCTGGGCTGAACAATGGAATATTGAAAAGTAAAACATAAGATATAAATCTAGAGCTGAAACAAATCACAAACTGTTGCACTATATACTCTAGTGTATAGATCTTGGTTTAATATGATTCTTAAACTAGCATTATCTACAAACATTAAGCCAAGGAACCATATAAACCACCTGACAAAATTGGACCTTTGAATATCAACATGCAAAATAGCTAACTCTAATCTGCATCAAAACATTGAAATCCACTTCTAATTCTCTTATGTTTGAACCATGGATCTAGAAGCATGGTTGCGTGAATTTTCTACATTGTTGAAAAAGATAATTGCATGCCATTACTAAAAGTCCTGCTTAAACAGATAACTGGTGATTCTAGAGCTAGTTCTAGAGCTAAGCAACTGCACTGAAAAGTGAGTCATACGAATCTATATTTGTATGCTTAGTCAATCACCATCCATCTCAAAAAGCAGGTGTCCTCAGAACACTTGCTACAAGAGCCCTGAGAATATCAGATAATCATCATTTCCAGTAAGACAGGGCATCTCTCTTAAGTGCTTAAATTTAATGACTTCAAGGATAGAAAAATTGCCAAGGAATTCATTGTACTAAGAGAGATTTTATGCAAACATCCTCAGATTTCATGCCCTACATTAAAGGTATATAAAATAACATAACCAAGATCCTAAAAATAGGTAAAGTCACTACAATTTCTTCTTCACAAAACTCTCGTGAGGATACTAAATCAAGTAAGAATCCCATTGCTCTCAGGCAGACAAGCAGGATTTATCTATTTTCATGCTCGTGTGAATGGTCACATATAGGAGAAACAGGGAGGTCAGTCCAGCACAGCTTGTGAGAGCATGCAACAGATGTTTTTAACAAGGTAATCAAATCAATCTTGGTGAAGCATTCATTCTCACCTCATGAGGTTTATACTGCAAATGCAAAAGTTCTTGCCAGAGAAAATCACCTGACGAAACAAACCCTAAGACATGCTGCAGATGCAGAAGCTGTTGCCAGAGAGAATCCCCTGACAAAGCTTAAGTCTAAGACTAGCCACTGAAATCATTACCAGACAACTTAAACTAGGATGATGACCTTGATTCGGGGTACACTTTTGAAGACATGTTATATAAAATGTATTTTATTTATTAATTGCAATAAATGGTGATTAATCAATAATTTGTGATCACTGGTCTTGCATTAATCCTATCTCACCCCACCTTGATGGTAGTTAGTGACCATTTAATATTTCCAATCTGCTCTTAATAAAAGTTTGGGTTTGGGGCAAGAGATATCCAGCCTACATGTAATTATAACAAATAGGGTTCTTGTTGTGACCATTTCACACATCACCCCATTGCAAATGGTGACCCTTGCTTTTTGCTTTTTAGGGTTTGTTTTTTGGTCTTTTAGGGTTTTGTTAGTTAGCCTTTGCATTTTGAGTGTCGCCTAGGGGATCACATGGATAAGCAAGACCGGCTTGAGTGATGTCCTGATCCTGAAATTTTGGCTAAGTCTGAATGACCTGATCCTGAAATTTGACTAAGTCTGGAAACTGAAAAACCTCCAAAAACTAGATTTTGCTATATAACTCCTGGAGGTTTGAAACCACTCTCAAACATCCTGAGTCATTCCTGACCTTGTTTGGTTAAATTGAAACATCAAAGGCATAGTGGAGGATGAAATGAACGTGATAGAGCATCCAGACTTGACAATGAAATGATGGAGTTTTTGTCTACAAAGGTAAAAGCGCTCCTGTCCCTCACCAAGGGACCAGAGCGATTTTCTTTATATACACATTTTTAGACCTTTCTTAGACTTGAACTCTTATTCATGGCGTGTAACAAGATGATATCTTCCTTAGCCAAGACATTTCATGGTGAAAAGTGAAGCATTTTGGCCTAGAAGACAAAATTCGCTCCTGTCCCTCACTGAAGGACCGGAGCTTGAATTTCAAATTTGCACTGTTCTTGCAGGATCAAGACAATTTTATGATTTGAAGAGACCAAGGAAAACATGATTTATCCATTGAATATATTTTCGAAGGCTAACAAAGGACGGATAAGCTTGGATTTGCAAAATCGCTCTTGTCCCTCTCCAAGGGACCAGGGCGAAAAACCTGATATCCACCCTTTCTCTTCAAGTTTGGACAAATCTAAGCCTTGACATAAGTTTGAAATGAGGTTTAAAATGCCTTGAGGTGGAATTGAGATGCAAAGATTACAAATTTTGATGACAATGGGGAAAAGCGCTCCTATCCCTCACTGAAGGACCAGGGCGAAAGGCTTTGGAACACCTATTTTGCCTTGCAAAAACAAGTTAAACATGTATGGAATGGACGAAAGGGATGATTGCTAGCCCCACAACGAGAATTGGCAATTAAAAAATGAAGGATTGAGGACAAAAGTAAAAATCGCTCGTCCTTCACCAAGGGTCCAGGGCGAAATTGATGATATCCTTCATTTTTTGCATTAATTGAACGTTGACATTCCTTGAAATTCACCAAATTTGCTCACTTCGAAGCCTTTGGAAGATTAAATCAAATTCACATTAAATTAAAGGCATTTCAATTTAATAAATTAATTTTGTACCTTGAAATAATCAAAATAAACATCTTAGAGGTATTAAAATTAATTTAAATAATAAAAATTAAAAGTTGAGCACACAAGGCATTATTTTGCCTTTATTTGGCAAGTCGGCTTACTCCTTTTGAGGTTTTATTTATTATTTCACCTTTTATTTGCTAAGTCGGCCTCATGGGTAAGTAGAAGGTGAGCGCTCTATATATTGAAGGTGTTTTTTCACAATTTAAATCATTCAATCATCCTTTCCTAAGTGCGAAATTGGAGAGCAATTTGAGGAGTGAAATCCAGAGGAGTGGAGCGAATTTCTACCAAGTGTGGAGACTAAGGAGGGCGAAATTCATCTTGAAGGCTATTGGAGAGGCGTATTTCTTGCTAGATTGGAGGATAAATTCTAGATGTTTTGAAGGTATTTGAAGGCGAATTTCCAGATTTTTTAAGAGGAAGGTGGAGTTCTTTTCCAAGCTAAAGGAGGTGCATTTTATCCAAGGGAGAGCTTTGATCTACACTTTGCCTAGCAAAATTCATCTATTTTTACATCATTTCTTAGAGTTAATTCCCAAGAGGAGGTATGGCAAAATCATCTTGACACCCTTATTCAAGGTTTGATTTTTTAGACATTTTTTGGAAAAATCTAAGTATTACATGGTTAATTAGGAAATGATAACAAAAGATTTATCATGAAGTTTCCTAATTAAAATCTTGAATCTTCCTTTTAAAGTTTAATTTTTAGATTTCAAGATATATTACTAATTTTGAAATGTTGTGTAGGTATCAAGATGGCGACTCCAAAGCCCGGAGGATCTACAAGTCGGCAGGTTCTCATCAAAGACGATCAAGCAAGGACAAGGGCGACCTCCTCCAGCCTAGCATCGACAAGGACGGCCTTCTTTGGACTAACGTCATCAAGGGCGACTTCTCCAATCCAGTATTCCAAGGTGAGGTACATCAATCATCCTGCAAATCAAGGACACAAGAAGTCAGAGCAAAGGGTTCGTTGAAGAAGCAGATAGTTCCAGATGAATTAATTAAAGCTAGCTTCTCAACAACATCAAGTTGAATATTTACCAAGTTACAAGTGTCAGACGAGGTGGCATCCTAGTCATCACTTCTCCAGTCAATGTGGTCCACCTCAGCATGTCCAGATTCAATGTACCTAACTCATGGAAGGTGGCACAAACTTCTATGTACCTACCCCAGCTATCCATTGGTGGAATTTTCTAGAGAGGACATGTGTCCAAGCAATACAATTTTATCATTGGTCAAGCATTAAATGTTATGTAATGGTTGTAACAAACCCTAATTAGGGTTTTCATTGTTGAATCTTGGCCATTGATCTCGAATTGATCTAAGCCATCGAATTGTATTGAGGGAACTATATAAGCCCTGGCATTTCATTTGTAAAGGCAATAGAATAGAAATAGTTGGAAGCAGTTAGTAGATAGAGAGTAGTTAGAAGGTGATTAGCTAGTTGATAGAATAGCAATTAGAGTAGAGTAGAGAGAGAAGGCAAAGATTGTTGCCAAGATGTTGTTGTAAAAGACTTGTAACTTCATTGAAGAAATGGTGAAATTTATGGGTCGATTCGACAATTTGCATGGTCTTTATACTTCTCATATTTGATTTCATGTTATTAGATGAGTGGAAGAAATGTGTTTGATTGATGGTGAAATTCGTATATCCATACTACTAGCAGTTTGTTGATTGCAGACTTGCCTTGCGTATTCAATTGGAATCGTTCAGCTTAAGCCTAACTTCAATTATCGCTTCTTCATTGATATGCATCAGCGTGATGGTGTCTATGCCTGCAGTGATGATTTGAACATCATAAAGCTTTCCTTCGAAGATCGCACTAGCCTTGTGGAGATGGTCCAGCGATGTCAAAACAAGACTTAGTTAGAATTTCATCGAAGATCAATCATTGCTCCTACATTCCTTAGTATTAGGATTAGATCCTCTCCTCACCCTCGTCTTTTTTCCTTTTTTTAAATCAAAGCTAGTAAGAGTCTGTGTTCCAGCAAATGTTCAAAGCAGATCAGAAGTTCAGGCATCAAGTGTAAGTCCCCTTGTGATTCAAGCAAATCACATCATACCACAAAGAGTTTATCCACACGTAGAGATCCTACAACGAAGAACCTTGGAGTCATCCTGATTGATCCTTTTTCGCGATATCTTCAGCAATCAGAGGCTTTATTCAAGAGAGGATAAGGTACCTTTAGGTATTTTATTCTGTGTTTGATAGTGTACAAAATACACGTCAACAGTTCTCTAAATCAGAGCAATCTTTCATCATTCTCATATTTATGATGGATCTCGAAGGAAACCAGAAAAGTCTATAACATTATTATTGTTACAAAGTAATCTCCAAAATAACTTTTGATACTTATTCTGGACCATGGAAGCTCTAATTCTTTAATAGTTTCCCCAAATGGAAGGGAGCTGTTTTTCCAAGTCAGGATGCTTGAGAAGCCGAGGTTAAACTGTCAAAAAAGATTGTCTTAATGAAGCAAATTTGACAAGAGGAATTAGTTTTTTGTAGGTTTTTTACTGATGACACAAGACACATCATCGATAAAATCTACTACAGCCTCTCCCATTGTCTTGATTTTGCTCTGCAGTCAAATCAGACAAGAATAAAAAGGAATTCATTGTGAAAAATAAATTCAGTAATCTCATTTTGAGATATATAGTTGGAGCTTGGCATCCAGACATTTGATCCACTCATTCATAGCATCCTCTCAATATTTTGAATAGCATATCTGCCCCAAGGTGCTCGCTTGACATGGTACATATGCAGAAATCCATTACTATAAAATAGGCCAGATGGACCTTTCATGGGTAATGCTGTGGTGAAAAACTGATGGTGCCACATTACTATATTAGAAGCTTCCAATGGTCAATCTCTTGTGCATGTGGAAATTACCATGCCCAGGTCTGTCTCATGACTCCTAAGATCGTGTCTAGCTCTCCATTGCCCCGCACACCCTTCCCTAGATCTTGGCTCAGCATCTCCAAGACCAATATGTGCTTGTCTCACATTGTTGGTGGGACTTTAAGCTATTCATACAAACTGTTGCAAAAGATTGATTTAAACTTGGATCATGACTTTTTCAAAAGAATTCAAGGTGAATTATGAGCAGCTGAGTTTGACAGTGTATTGAACTGTCTTCCAAACTCAGTTGTTAGTACTAAACTTTAGATTTCACCATGGCTCCAAGATAGATTTCATTGTTGAAGTTGAATGTACAGTTTTTCCTGAGGATGTTACAGAAGAACTATAGCAAGATTGTCTGATCACTCTCCAGAATAATAGTCACATTGGAATAATATATCAAAGAAGAATTTGCATTGTTAAGAGACTCAAACAATGAAGCTAACTTTTTTGTGAATAAGAAAGACTATTCAAAAGAGATGCAGGGTAATTGTCATGTTCGTACCATGGTAGTAAAAATCTCAGGAAAAAATATTTTTTCAAACAGTAAGGAAAAAATTAGATTAAGGTTATGGTTAGCATTATGATTAGGAAAACTTAGAAAATTTGCCACAGAAATAAGAAATAAACCAGAAATCCTATTTTTTTACCAAAAAATAACAATTTTTTTCTAATAAATTGCCAAACAAACTAGTCAAAATCCAGATTTTTTTAAGATAAAATCTGACGGGCGAATGTTGATTAAAAATCTGACGGGCGAATGTTGATTAATTGGGATGAACATGCAATTTTATAACTATGGCCTTTGTACAAGCAAAACTAGAGAAAAGAAAAAAATGGATAAAGCAAGTGTTAGGGAATGTAAAGAAAGCTATGAACAAGTTTTCATTAAGTACCTATGTAAAGAAGCAGCTTACATCTAGCAAGCAAATCACTCCTAGAATTTAGAGTTTACCAAAAATACACAAGTCAGCTATTTCACTGAGGCCAATTATCAATAGTAAATACCATAGCAGAAAAAATCGTTTAGGGATAAAATAGGCAAACCAAGAGTATAAGATTTTTTGAAAAAATCGGAAAAAATCGGAAAAAATGGATTTAAAAAAAAAAACATAAAAAATTGTAGAAAAAGAGAGAAAAACTATTTTTTTAAAAACTTAACGGCATTTCCATAGCATAGAGATATAGAGAGCAAAAAAATGGATTTTAAGCCATGAATTGTAGAAAATAACTTTTTGTTGTTTATATTCATATTGCTGATTACATAGGCATATATTCAGTTAACTTTTTAAGAGGGCAGTCACCAAATACATGAAATAGTTGTCCAAGTCAGATCAAATATTAGCTTAGTCTATTAAGTAACTGAGATCAAAACTTAACAGACAATCCAGCTACTGTTAGAAATTTAGTAAAAGTGGAAGCCATTTTGAAGTGATCCAAGAATTTCATTGTGATTGAGGCAAGGAGTTTTAATTCAATGTTTTAGAAAGCTTATCAAATCACATTCCACAGTTGCATTGCTTTATATCATAGCAGCAAAAATCGATTGGGGAAAAAATAGGCAAACCAAAAGTATAAGATTTTTTGAAAAAATGGGTAAAAAATTGGATTTTAAAAATTCATAAAAAATTGTAGAAAAATAGACAAACTACTTCTTTTTAAAACTTAAGGGCATTTCCATAGCATAGAGATATAGAGAGTAAATACAATAGGATTCAACCCATAAATTGTAGAAAATGGATTTTTGTTGTTTATATTCATATTGCTGATTACATAGGCAAATATTCAGTCAACTTTTTAAAAGGGCAGTCACCAAATACACCAAATAGTTGTCTAAGTTTGAGATCAAAGATTAGCTAAGTCTATGAAGTAGATGAGATCAAAATTTATCAGACTTTCATTGTGATTGAGGCAAGGAGTTTTCTAGGGGTAGTTCAATATTTGAGAAAGCTTATCAAATCATATTCCATAGTTACAATGCTTCATATGGGGTAGAATTCAACAAAAGGCATTTGTCTAGTTGAAGTAAAAGATTTTCAAGCCACTGGTTTTGGCAATACCTAGCTTGCAACTACTATTTTAGGTATAGACAAATTTTAATGATTGTGTGTTGGAAGCTCTTTTATTACAAGTATGTAAGCTTGTTTGTTGTCAGTCAGATTTATTTCATGGAGTACTTTGGATATATTGCTCACATAATGAATTGTATGTCTTTGTTTGAGCAAAAATTAACTATATCAATTATAAATTAACTTCAGACATTTAGTGTCATGGTAGAAACACTCAATTGGTGAGGCAGCCACCAACGTTCAAACCCCCGCTAGGCCCTTGAGCTCACAATGCTTCTGCCTTCATTAGGCCGTTGAACTTGCAGGTTTGAACAAGTGAAGTGTGGGGAATGATGACCCCCCGAAAATGGCCTCATGGGAAGAGATCCTCTGTAAGTGGTCTCTTTGGGATCAAACCAAGCTAAAAACCAGAGTTTCCACCATCAAAAAAATATATATTCTATATTATGTTAAAAATTAAATATGTACATTATAAATTTTACATTATTTTTATTTTATAGTTTGTTATATAACTATTAATATATGTTCATAGTCTAAAATAGTTTAAAAAATAAAACTACTTTATAGTATTAATTATAAACTAAAGGGGTCCGCAACTTCCCTGTCATAGTGCATAATAGTATTAATTTTAAAGCTAGTTTACAATATTAATTACATACTTGTTAGCAGCAGAATCCACTCGGCGAGGTGTGCAAAGAGCTTGTGTCATGTCAAAGCTGCAATTTAGAGCAGATTTGTCAGCTGCTTCAACACTATCTCATATGCCCCACACGATTTAGGATGATTGAGACCCTTTCAAATTCATTTGATGACCCCAATTGCTCGTCCCACTTCTTTATTTAGGGTTTCCAAAGGTCGGAAAGAAAACTAAGGGACAAAATAACAACTATTTCAACATTGATTCCACATTGACTTTGATTCCGTCTCAAATCGGCCCTATTTCTGAGCAATTCAGTAATTTCACGAATTTTTCTAGGGTTTTGCGAGTTTTTAGAATGATTTTCTTCACTTTTTTTGCCATTTTGGGGGATTTTTTAATGATTTTAATGCGATTTGAAAGAAAAAAATCGTTGAAAATTGGGTCAACGATTTTTTCATGAATCGAGATTTTTTTGAGGAAAAAATCAACTGGCTCAAGGATTTGACATTAATCGCGTATGATCGCAATTTTTTGCAAACTATTGCTTCTTTGATAAATACTAAATACCATTGGCTCACACAATTATGATCTAGCAGCATTTTAAGCCAAAAATGTAATGTCTCCTTGTTGAAATAGGATTTATTAATAAATAATAATAATATTTAAATAAATTAAAATATAAAAGAATAAAAATTAAAATTAATATAATTAAAATTTAGTTAAGTTTAATGAATGGTCAAAAGGCATGAAATGAAAAGTTGCAACTCCCTCAAACAAGAGATATAAAAGGGAGAGAAGAAAACTTTAATTGGAAAAAAAAAAAGGAAAAAGGAAGAAAGAAGGGAACAAAGGAATTAAGGAAGCATTAATGGGAAGAAGATAAGGAAATGACTCTTTCAAAGGGGCAGCGATGATGAAAGGTTGTGACCCTTTTGATGGGTGGTAATTGTGAAAGGTTGTGACCATTAAGAAGAGGTGTGACTCTCCCTTACATTGGAGGATATAAAGTGGAGAAGTTTCATTTGAGAAGGTAGGATTCATGGAGTAGAACAAAATATCTAAAGCGTTAAAAGCAGATTTAGAAGCAGACCTAAATCAGAATTATAAGAAAATCTGGAAGAATGATATGAACATTTATCAAAGAGATCAGAATATAAATACAGATCTGCAAACAATAATAAAGCAGGCATCGAAGGAAAGGAAAGGAAACATTAAATCAATAATCAGAGAATCAGACCTGATGGAATAGAAAGGATTCCCATACACACATATATATCTGAGTATAGGTAGAAGATCAGATTGATATAAACAGCAGACCTGTGCATTTAAAGAGGGAAACAACATTGAATTGAATCTATCCAAATTACTACAGCCGACTGAATATACATAACTTGCAATAACTCTACAAGTATATTAGGCAAGATTTAGTGTCCTCCCAAAAGGGGACATTACAAGTGGTATCAGAGCATGTTCCTACCAGCCTGGGGGAAATTAGTTAATGCAAATAAGTCAACGAGCTTTAGGGGCTATCGAAAGAAGAAGGAAGAAAGCCAATTACATAATATAGAGGCAATGTTCGATGGTGAAACAAAAGGAAATCCAAGTAAGAAAACAAGGCATGATGAGGAATATCTTAAAAGCTTCCAAGCAAGAGAAGAAGGGACAATAAATAAATGGAGTTTTGTGGAAGAGCCAATCTAGTAATTATGGCGCCCTTACATCCTCAAAATTTATGAGACATATTAAGCAAATGTTTGAAGCGTATTGGAGAAAGTATATGACACATCAATGAGCATACAAGAGCAGAAAGATTGGGGTTAGGCCCACTTTCTGACTCGAACTGGATTAGGAGCAGAAGGATTGAGGTTAGGCCCACTTTCTGACTCGAAATGGATTAGTTGCAGAAGGATTGCGGTTTAGGCCCACTTTCTGGCTCGAAATGGATTGGAAGCAGAAGGATTGGGGTTAGGCCCACTTTTTGGCTCAAAATTGGAATAGGAGCAGAAAGATCAGGCTTATGGCCACTTTCTGGCTCAAGAAGAAAGATTGGGGTTAGGCCCGCTTTCTAGCTCAAGAGGAAAGATGGGCTTAGGCCCACTTTTTGGCACATGAAAAAAAAGGAAGGATCTAACAACATGTGTATTTGCTTGTACACTCCGTGATTGCATATACTCCATGTTTGCATATATTCATATGTATACTTCGTGTTTGATTCATACTTGATATGTATTAGATATGTGAATAACTAGAAAGATATAAGTTGCATTTGAGGTAATATATGTGTGTCATGCTTCCAATCCTCATCTTAATATATGTTAAGATCACCCATGCTTTAACACAAAGATATCCATAGTATAGTGCAAGCGATGGGTCAACCAAATTAAAGAAGAAATACCAATCTCCAAGGATTGATTTATTCAGTTCTTAGAAACCTACATTGCTCGAGGACAAGCAATTTTGGGAAGGGCAGACTGTAATGTCCCCCTGTTGAAATAGGATTTATTAATAATTAGTAATAATTAAATAAATTAAAAATATAAAAGAATTAAAAAAAAAATTAATATAATTAAAATTTAGTTAAGTTTAATGAATGGTCAAAAGGCATGAAATGAAAAGTTGTGACTCCCTCAAACATGAGATATATAAGGAAGAGAAGAGAACTTCAATTGGAAAAAAAAGGGGAAAAAGGAAGAAAGAAGGGAACAAAGGAATTAAGGAAGCATTAATGGGAAGAAGATAAGGAAGTGACTCTTTCAAAGGGGCAGCGATGATGAAAGGTTGTGACCCTTTCGAAGGGTGGTAATTGTGAAAGGTTGTGACCATTAAGAAGAGATGTGACTCTCCCTTACATTGGAAGATATAAAGTGGAGAAGTTTTCATTTGAGAAGGTAGGATCCATGGAGTAGAACAAAATATCTGAAGCGTTAAAAGCAGATTTAAGAGCAGACCTAAATCAGAATTATAAGAAAATATGGAAGAATGATATGAACATTTATCAAAGAGATCAGAACACAAATACACAGATCTGCAAACAATAATAAAGCAGGCATCGAAGGAAAAGAAGAGGAAACATTAAATCAATAATCAGAGAATCAGACCAGATGGAATAGAAAGTATTCACACACACACACACACACACAGATATATATATATATATATATATATATATATATCTGAGTATAGGTAGCAGATCAGATTGATATAAACAAAAGACCTGTGCATTTAAAGAGGGAAACAACATTGAATTGAATCTATCCAAATTACTACAGCAGACTGAATATACATAACTCCCAATAACTCTACAAGTATATTAGGCAAGATTTAGTGTCCTCCCAAAAGGAGACATTACAAAAAATCTCAAACATTTCATGTTTAAACAAGAGATCAATTCTTTCATTAAAGCTTCGGCACATTATGTTACTTTGTCTAATTATAAAGTTGAAAATGAAGATTTCCTTCTTAGCTTTGCTTTTGTTCCTCATTTTACTAGGATATAGGCTATGGACGCCATCAACGTTCCAACAAAACGAATAGATGAGCAAAATATTAAACTTGTTGAACTTTGCCTGAGATCAACCTTTTTCAGCATTCAAGGTGTATTCTTTGAGCAGACAAAGATACATGTTATGGATGCCATCAATGATCCAACGAAGCTAATAGATGAGTACACTCTTGAACTCGCCATCAACGTTCTAACAAAACGAATAGATGAGCAAAATATTAAACTTGTTGAACTTTGCCTGAGATCAACCTTTTTCAGCATTCAAGGTGTATTCTTTGAGCAGACAAAGATACATGTTATGGATTCCATCAATGATCCAACGAAGCTAATAGATGAGTACACTCTTGAACTTGTTGAATTTCACCTGAGATCAACCTTTTTCAGCTTTCAAGGTTAGTTCTTTGAGCAGACAAAGAGTGTTATGTAAGGTTGCCCATTATCTGAGGCTCTCGACTGATCGCTAGTGTTTATATGGAGCTGTCATGCCCACTTTTTAATGCATGTGAGTCATGACACAAACTCAAAATAAAATTTGACCACTAACATAAAAACAATCTAAATCCTAATTAGGAATAAAATAAACCATTATTGAAATTTCCTTAAAAACTAATTGCACACCTAGTGGCACCCACTACATGTCACCAATAGCATGCCACACATTAGGTGAGGAAAGGGAAAATTTGAACTTTCTACAGGTTTTGATAGAAAAGAGATGGAGAAACTGAAACATTGTTGTTTAGAAGAGTTTGAGAGACCACAGATTGGCTTGTTATAGAAAAGAAGTGGAATAAAAAAATGCTTTGTATTTTTGAGATAACAGATTGACTTGCTACAGAAAAGAAATGGAATAGAAAACCCCTTTGTACTTTTAGGATGAGGATTTTTAGGGTGATTGTATCAACCCTAAGATCTAAGGGTTGGAAATAATCTCATCCAATGGTGGGTATTGGATGCTCACCAAATTAAATAAGAAGGTTCAATATTAAAATTAATTAATTTGTTTAAATATAGGATTAAACCCTTGGTGGGGAGGGCCTATGTGACTAGAGGCCCTCAAGACTTGTTATTTCAATTTTTCTTTTATTTTAAATAGTATCTTTATTTATTACAGGGAAGTGTAAAGTTCAATATTTACTTAGAGTAAAATGAATTGTTTAAATTAAGTTAAAATAAAAATTGGCTAGTTATAATAACCAACATTTTTAATTAAGTGCTAGGGAAAAAAAATTATTACTAGTTCCACATTAAATTAATATTCATTTCTAGCATAAAAAAGTTGATGACATTAATAAACTAAGAACTCCCATGATGCCACCTCTGCAAAACTCTGTCGCTGCTAGGGATTTTTCCGCCACTGACCATGGTCCACTTGCCCCTGCTCCTAGAACGTTTGTGCCTCATGTTGCGAATCTGGGATGCTTCAATAGGTTTGCTTCACAAGTTGGGGCTTTTGATCGAGTGGGTTTTGAAGCGGATTGGCAACAAGCTAGCAATGGCAACTCTAATCCTTTGATTGGGGCATCAACACTTACGGATCGGCCTCCTCTAGGGTTGAAAGTGCCTAATCACCCTCCCTCAACCCGAGACTCCAGGTCCTCTGCAAATGCTGCGTGGGCTCCTTCCCTGCCACCTCTGCAACCACAGCCTACTAGGGTTCACGATGTTTGTGTTGGGGAGAGGAAATCTGATTGCAACGCTTTGCATTTTTCTTCCAAGTCTGAGGCTAGCTTTGAGCATATGCATCCCTTAACTGTGTTGGATGAAGGGTCCTCAAAGGAGAAGGTGAAGTGGAGCAACAATCTCCCCAAGAAATGCGACACCCCCTTTGTCGTCATTACCAATGCATACTGCTTGGTCCCCTTTGAAAGTGGAATTGGGAGAGGAAATTCTAATGGAGGTCTCAAAGAATGAAGATTACTTTGATAAGCATGGTTCGATTGATAGGTTTAAAGGGTTTTGGCCAAGCTTATCTGAGCTTCATCAATGGATCTTGAATACATGGGGGCCCATCTTGAAGGACAACATTAAAATTTATCCCTGTGCACAAGGGTTTTTTGTGGTGGTCTTTGAAGATACTCGAGATTGGCAAACAATTCTATGTGGTTATCAATGGGACTTCAAATAACACATTTTGATGTTGAAGCCCTAGCACCCATCCTTCGAACCAAATTTTGAATCTTTCTCCGCTATTCCAACTTGGGTAATACTCCTGAATCTACCTCTGCAGTTTTGGATTGACTCTTGTTTTTAGGCTATTGGCGGACTTTTAATGGGTTGTCTTCATCTTCTTCGAATTTTGGCGGAATTCCCTTGCTTCTCCAAGGTATGGTGAAGTTTTGACTTCCTTCCCCTTAGTCTTCCTAACCTATGGCGGACTTTAGAGGCCCTTCCTACCTTGGGCGGACTTTGAACACATCCCCTAGGCGGACTTCTAAGACATCTCTATGCAAGGCAGACTTCTTGACTTCTCATGGGCGGACTTCAAGCACCATCCCCTTGAGCGGACTTTGACAAGGCTCCCACATGCTTGGGCGGAGTTTTGGAGGTCTTCCATATAGCCTAGGCGGAGTTTGAAGGGTCCTCCTTCATGGTGGACTTTGGAGTGTTGGCCACCAAGGTGCTAAGGTAGGGCGGAGTTTAGAGACACCTCTTAGGGCGGACTTTAGGCAAAGCTCCCACCACTTGGCGTGTTTGAGAAGACTTTTGAGGATACCATATAGCCTAGGCGGAGTTTTGGAGGCTCTCCCTACCTTGGGCGGACTTCTATGGCATCTCCTCTGGGCTCTCTTAACCTTGGCGGACTTTGGATGTGGCTCTATCAAGGCGAATTTTTGGCTAAGGCATAGGGCGGACTTCAGACAAGGTTCCTTCATGGCCTAGGCAGACTTCAGAGGTTGCTCCCACATGGCGGAGTTTGGACTTGGCATAGGGTGGACTTTGGGTGCTGGCCTAGGCGACTTGCACACCATCATGGGCGAACTTCAAGTACCAAGACCTTGGGCAGACTTCTTGACCTTCTCCTTAAGGCGGACTTTGGTGTGTTGGCTATCATGGCCTCTTCCAAATCATGGCGGACTTTAGAGTGTTGGCCATCATGGCCTCTTCCAAAACATGGCGGACTTTGAAGGGTCCCCAAGCATAGCGGACTTTGAGGGCATCTCCCATACACACATGGCGGACTTTGATGGGTCTTCTCTTCATGGCCTCTCGCATCATTTGATCCTGCAACCATACTTTGAAACCTTCATTAGCCAGACTTCAAAAAATTCTTCAAAATTTCAAAATTTCACAGCTTAATCAAATTTAACCGGGTTAACTTGAAATTTGAAATCCACGCCTAGGTGGGTCATCTGAAGCAGTAAAAAGCCTAAAATCTAGGGATTTGGCTTTTTAGATCAAAACTTGGAATTTTCGAGTTTCGATCGAAGCTGGTCAGTGGTGCAAGTGTAAACCCTAGGTTTGCATCCCGAAAAAGAAAAAAGCAGACATCCCTAAAAAATAGGGAAAACTTTCTAAAAATAGCCATACTGGGGATTGGGCTAAAAATGCCAAAAACGAAACTTCCTAAAAAATAGGAAAAAAACAAAAAAAAGCAAACTTTCTAACCAAATTCGTCCAAATCAATTGCAATCTTCGTCCTTTGGCCTTTCTAAGCACTCTGGTGGTGTTCGTATTTTGGAATCACATAACTTGCAAAAACTAACTTTCAATCGTCAGGGCCTGAATTGTTCAAAACAGGACAAGGCTTGGTGAAACTGCAGCAAAAGGCCATAAGACACTAACAAAACCCTAGAAAGCAAGAAAAGAGAGGGTCCCCATTTGCAATGGGGCGATGTGTGTAAAAAAGGTCACAACACTACCCTAGCATGCTCTAAAATTTGTATATGCATTTCATCATCCATTTTTCATATTTAGTGCATTAGGAAAGCATCATTTGCCCTTCTACAATGTTTCAAAGATTAAGCATACTCCAACTACATAAAATACTAGAAGATACATGTTTGCTAATGATGTCCTGTTGACGAGTGTTTTATGACCACACCAACACAGAATAAAGTTTCTAACTGTCACTCTATCCTCTCTTGATCAAAATCCCATGTATGCTAAGATTGCAGAAAGATCATGCAGTGATTCCAAGGTTCCAACTACGTACTTGCGACTTCATGATGGATATAGGCTCATTGGGTTTGATGTTGCTGGTAATCCAAGGGGACTTACGTGCAGCGAAGAAGACTTAAACAAATTTGAAACTTCAAGGAGATTTTGCGAATGTTTCAACAATAGATAGCTCTTTTTCTTTTTTTTTGGAACTTTTCTCCATAAAATATGCAGAAAGTAAATAGGAAGGGTTTACAAAGGTTTTAATCTAATCCTAGGAATTTAATAGAGAGCAAAGGCTTAGGCGAGATCGACCACACTTTACTTTGCCACTTTCAAACAACTACATAAAGAGGGTGCAATCTTCAAAGGTTGTGCTTGTAAGATTTTAAATCATCTATGAACACCATCAAAGAACAATGCTCATTCGACAATCCAGATTAAGAACACACAGATAAAAGCTCAGTCCAACCTTGCACTCCGGATAGAAATCATCTATCTGCAAAAGGTATGAGCGAATGATCTCACCATAAAGTAAAGCTATCTATTTCATTCATCTAAATACTTGAAGCAAATCTAATCTAAGTGAGGAAGATGAAACCATGCAATCTTTAAAATAACACAGGTGAACACCAAAATCCAATGTATCACTCTTATTATCTCAATAACTTATAGCAACAATCTCATACAATTCTCCCTCCCTTTACAAATGAAGGGGTGAACCCCTTTTATAGGCCCCAAAAAGAAAATGTGCGGTTTGGATTACATTAAGATCAATGGCTAAGATTCGCCCACGCAAAACCCTAATTAGGGTTTGACCAAAGATTCCCAAAATATGGCGCCAAGTAGTGGGGATAGCCATTAATGAAGAATCTCCCCCACTGCATATTAATTGCCCTTTGTTCCTAAAAGGGCATCCATGATGCATTAAATGACCAGAACTTTTCAAATCATCAACCATAAATTAATGACCCACTAACTCCTAAACATGGCAATCGTCATGCAATGAATGAGCCGTCACTTGGTCAAAATGTCTACCAGCAATTAATGATCCATCATGCCATCAGTTTAATAGATTCTCGGCCAAAATTGGATGACCATTATCCTTTTCATTGATGGCGAATGTAACAAAAATGGTCACGACAACCTCTGGCTCTCCTACGGAGACACTTGGCACAGTCTCCAATTTGAATTCCAGCATGGAAGTGCCCTTTTCACACTTGGAGAAAAACTTCTCCCACCTTGACACAACTTCCTGAGTCTTGCGCATTGTGTTGGAGAACCAGGAAACATTTTCCAAATGTTCCTGTTATCACAAAAGCTTGCACCCTTGTTGAGCTATCAACTCAGCAACCTTGTGAAACATTGAAACAACCCCGAAGTGTGAGACCTTGCGCAAGGGGGTTGAATCTCTGGAGAAGGCCGGCTTCCTTCTCATTCCAGGTGCAGGTGTTGAACCAACTCAACACTTCAAAACTTACTACTAAGCCTATCCTAACAACTTGCAGAGGCAAAAGGAAGAGGGAATTGCTTGAAATAAAAGGAGGTGATGCACCAAGAACAGATTGTTTCTCTCCCTACCAAAATGACACAAGTAATTAACTGAAACACCCTAAAGGTGCACAACTTTTCAGTTGTATGAGTGACCCCAATGCATATATGAAGGTTAGAATTCACTGAATGCCAAGAGGGGAGAAGGATTCCCACAAGTCACACTCAGAAAAACCAGTTAACACAACATATATGAAGAGAAAAAACCACAAGACATACACCTAAGAGGGAGGTAAGAAAGCATACACAGCATACATAAGTTGAAAAGAGGCAAGAATGGTGATTTTCAATTAATCATAAGGCCAAAAGCCAATCTTACAGTTGCAGAAATGCAAAAATTTACAAGTCTTCAAGAGAAGAGAAGAGCACAAGAAAGCTCAAGGCAGCAGGAAGAGAACCCTTTACAATGAGGCTTAAAAGCCATTATATAGAAAAATGGGTTACAATGGTGATCATGACCACTGCATGTCAGTCTGGAAGTGCAGGGAAGTGCATGCACTTGACTTGTACATGCAAGCAACCTAGCCATACCTCCAAAGGCAATTATGAGGAAGATAGATTGACTGACCTTCCAAAGTCAGACATGACATAAGTCACAAAGCATGGCCCCATACCTCCCTTGATGGAAATCCTGCCAAAAACAGTATGAGTCACCAAACTGTCAGAGCATTTAAAGCCTTGAGTGTCGATCACGCCATCCAGAAGTGTTGCAAGTCGGAAGCAAGATTAGAAGACTTCGGAGACCGGGGCCACCGTAGTTGGGGAACTTCGGGGACCGGGGTCTCCGTAGTTGGACAAGGAACTTCGGAACCTGGGGGTTCTGGAGTTCCGGGGTTGAAGACTAAGGAACTTCGGAACCTGGGGGTTCCGGGGTTCCGAGGTAGAAGACTTAGGAACTTGGGGAACTTCGGGGACCGAGGTCTCCGTAGTTGGGGAACTTCGGGGACCAGGGTCACCGTAGTTGGACAAGGAACTTCAGAACCTGGGGGTTCCGAAGTTCCGAGGTTGAAGACTAAGGAACTTCGGAACCTGGAGGTTTCGGAGTTCCGGGGTAGAAGACTTAGGAACTTGGGGAACTTCGAAGATCGGGGTCTCCGTAGTTGGGGAACTTCGGGGACCAGGGTCACCGTAGTTGGACAAGGAACTTCGGAACCTGGGGGTTCCGAAGTTCCAAGGTTGAAGACTAAGGAACTTCGGAACCTGGAGGTTTCGGAGTTCCGGGGTAGAAGACTTAGGAACTTGGGGAACTTCGGGGACCAGGGTCTCCGTAGTTGGGGAACTTCGGAGACCGGGGTCTCCGTAGTTGGACAAGGAACTTGGGAACCTAGGGGTTCCGGAGTTCCGAGGTTGAAGACTAAGGAACTTCGAAACCTGGGGGTTTCGAAGTTCCGACGTAGAAAACTTAGGAACTTGGGGAACTTCGGAGATCAGGGTCTCCGTAGTTGGGGAACTTTGGGGACCGGGGTCTCCATAGTTGGACAAGGAACTTGGGAACCTGGGGGTTCCGGAGTTCCGGGGTTGAAGACTAAGGAACTTCGGAACCTAGGGGTTCTAGAGTTCTGGGGTAGAAGACTTAGGAACTTGGGGAACTTCAAAGATCGGGGTCTCCGTAGTTGGGGAACTTCGGAGACCGGGGTCTCCGTAGTTGGACAAGGAACTTGGGAACCTAGGGGTTCCGAAGTTCCGGGATTGAAGACTAAGGAACTTCGAAACCTGGGGGTTCCGGAGTTCCGGGGTAGAAGACTTAGGAACTTCGGAACCTGGGGGTTCCGGAGTTCCGGGGAAGAGAAAGAGAGGGCCAAGTAACTTCCGACAAGGCAACACTTCAACCATGATTTCACTGCTTTTCTCCTTAATCAATTGGGCGGCGCTGGTCCATGGAACATATCTCTGATCGGCTCTCACTGATGGACCAAGGGTTTCATAAAATGACAACAGTTCCTTTGAGAAGGATTCCACAAAGAAGAATTCATGCAACCTATCTTTCAAGTGGTCTGCTATCAGCTCCTCATCAGTCAACCTTCTTGCAAACAATGCCTCCACTGCATTGAGGATTTCTTCCTGAACCTTTTTAACTAATGCCCTCAACAATGTTGACTCCTTGTTGGATCTCTCAAGAATTCCTTTCCAGTGCTAACTACATAAAACCATCACAGTTGCTTTGGCTATAAGATTGGCCAAGAGTTTGCCATCAAGTGCCAGAATTGCCCTTCTTTCAGCGTTGTAATGCTTCGCACATTCCATAATCAACTCAGGGCAATGGATGGCAAGAAGGAAACTGATAGCTGCTACAATTCCACTTTTGACTATTTTACTGGCACCGGCTAATGGAGGAAGTCAGTCAATTCCAAATACTCTCTTTTTGAACTCTCCCAACTTGAAAGTTACCAAGTGGTGTCGTCGACTTCTCTCCATTTCGAAATGACTTTTGTGTCAAGGAGAAATCCTCTTTGTGCGTTCTTGATTTGTGCCTATCGGGAGGTATTTGCCGCCTTGCTAGATTCCGCCATTCCTGCAAAATAAAATGATTAACATTAAATTTGTGACAAAAGAATTCTAACCATCAAGGAAGGAAATCCAGGCTGACAATTCCAAACTTGGAATAAATAAATACCTCCAAAATTAAAACTTCTAGAAAATGAAAAAAACTTCGCTCAGACTTTCTTCACTTTTCTCCCGTTTCAAATTTCTTCAAAAATCGGTGTGAAGAATGAATTCCAAGATCATGCTTAAATAGAAGTCAACCACTAAGTTGCTAAGTTGGTGAGGGGATAAATTTAGCAGTTGCATTAATTTACTTCAATCATGCGTCATGTTTCCTTAGACAACATGCCATGCAAGTGGACCCTGCCATCATCTTTGGGTTCGAAAATAGGAACTTCTATAATTCTCCAAGTTGTGCTTCATAAATACGGAATATTCTTTTTGCATGTCACCAACTTATCCCTTACAAGAATCTTTCCATCCTGGGCGTACAAGGAAGATTTTGGAAGATTTTCTTGCCTTGGAGAATTTAAACAATCTTTTCCATTTTTAAAGAGTTCCTGAATGTCTGGACATCCTAGAGAGAGAAAATTCTTTCCTAGAAAGATTTTGCCTTGAAGGAATTTTTTAGATGTTCGTTTATACTCTGTCCTGACAAGAGATTTTTCTGACAACTGACCATTTTTTCCATGTCCAAGGAAATTCATCCTATCTGGAGTCCTAAAGAGAGAAATCTTCCACACTTAAGCCAATCTTCCTGTTCTGGAGTTTTGCCAACTTGGGCGCATCAAGGAAATTCATCCCCTATCTGGAGTCCTGAAGAGAGAAACCTTCCACACTTAAGCCAATCTTCCTATTCTGGAGTTTTGCCAACTTGGGCGCATTTTGGCCCTGAGGAAGAAATTTCGTTGAGGATGAGAAATCCTCATCCTAAAATCCACGCTCTCTCTCCAAGCTTGGGCGCATTTGGGCATAGAGGGAGGAATTCTACTGAGGAAAAATCCTCCTTGACCAAGGATTTGCATCCACCATCTAACCTTGAGTGCATTTGAGGGGAAGTGGAGGAATTTCCTTGGGGAGGAAAATTCCTCCTTCACATGGTTTTGGCGCCCATACACTCTCCTTGAGCGCATTTTTGCTATAGGGAAGGAATTTGATGAAAATTGAAGAATCCTCCCTGACCTTTGTCTTGCGCCCTCCAACCTTTCCGAAGCGCATTTTTGGTGAGGTGAAGGAATTTTGAGGAATTTGAAAATTCCTCCTTGACTTTTGTTTTGCATCCATGCACTATCTTTGAGTGTATTTCCAAGGTGATGGAGGATTCTGATGTTGGGAGGAAATTCCTCGTTGCCTTGATTCTAGAGCTCCCCATCTATCCTTGAGCACATTTCAACTGGGGTGGAGGAATTTTGAAAGGATTGAAAATTCCTCCTTGATATGATACTAGCGTCCATCCCTCTATCTAGAGCGCACTTAGGAGGTAGAGGAGGATTTTGAGATGAAGGAAAATTCTTCCATCATCACTTGGATTTTGTGCCTTAGAATAGATTTTCATGCTTTTTTCATTTCAGGAAAGGATTCCAGACAACCAAAAAATTTATCTGCCTGCTTTTTCAACTTTTCCAAATTTAGAACTTGGATTTTCACGAATGTTTAGCCATCAGTGTCCTGCCAACTGCCAGAGATAGCCCTGCCAAAAATAGACTTACTAAAAATAGTAGGTTCTTCCAAACATAAAATTAGGGCAATCCGGGGCACAAGGACACTTGCTAAAAATAGTAAGTTTGTTTAAACGCAAAATTCGGCCAATCTGAGACACAGTGAAACTTACTAAAAATAGCGAGTCCTCAAAATTCGCTCAAATTTCACTAGTAGCTTCCTTGAAGTGTTCTTACTTCATTGCTTTGTTTGAATTTCTCAAAACCCTAACACTAAGCTACTGACCTCAATTCCAAGTCTGAAGGGTAAAAACCCTAAAATATACAACACAAACTTCAAACTTAGCCAAATTTGCCAAAACACTTGCAGACCTAAGGAGATTGGAGAAATTGTTGCCAAACCACCCAAAAGACCACAACCAAAAGACCAAGTGGACCAAAATTGTAGGGGGCCCCCATTTGGAATGGGGTGATGTGTGATTAGGTCACAACAGGTCCCATTGTGTTCAACCTTGTAAAGGTTCCTCTTTGTTACATCAAATACTCTATGTATGAGCTCATTTGGAATTCACGAGTTTGCTCAAATTTATCAATTATTTATACAAACATTTGCTAATCAAGATATTCCAATCAAAAAATGTCATGCCCCCCACCGAGAAGACCTTTGCATATGCTTTTTCTTGTGGGCTATTTTTAAGTTGGGCCCAATGATTTTTATTCAATGGGACAACTTAATATAATATTATAATTAAAAAAAATTAAAAAGTTAATTATAATGAAAATATTTTTAAATACGCTGGAGGGAAATTTAGATCCAAGGGTCCAATTTGAAAAGGTATATCAAGAGGGTGCCCAACCTCATTTTGATCATCACATCTCATTTAGGCAATTCCATTCTTGAGCTTTGTTTTCTTTCATACCCAAGGATGAAAACACTTGCCTTTTTCTAAGGTTTGAGAGGACAAAATCCTTCTTGAGCTTCCATTTTTTAGGAGAACGAAAACCCTTGCCTGTAGCATTAGCAATTCTACTTCAAGGGTTGGATGGCGTACTAAATTAAAGGATTGTCCAAATTTTTGTTAGGGTTTTGGAGCAGATCAATTAGCATTCACCCAAGCCCCATAAGGAAGAGGACAATAACAAATCAACAAGAGGCAAGTAACAGGAGAACCATCGGATTTGGTGTCTGATACACCATCATCCCTTGCTGGTTTTCGAGTCAGATTTGGTGCCCAGGGGTTTCTTGCAGGCTTGAAGGCAGAAATTCAACATCAAAGCAGCAAATTGTGACAAGAATCACACATGATATCCAAGGGAAGACAATCAACAGCCCAGGCTAGATTGGACCTCATTTAGACCAGCCAGCCAATCTCAATTAGAATCGTACAAGTTTGAAGGTGCGAGAAAAATTTACTAAAAAAATCCAAAAATTGCCATTCAACAAGTTCAAACCAGTGATCAACTGCAGCAATCAAAAATTCAAAGCTTTGGGAGCTGTCATACATCTGACACCTGCCTAAAGCCATCAATACAGTGATTGTAAACTTGGTTGTACAGGTCCTCTGTGAGTTACAAAAAAAAATATAGAATTCAGTTGGGTATTGTAATTGATGATTTGGATTTTCAGGAATACAATAATATTATTTTGAAAAGATTTTTGGCGTCTTCCAACCACCTAGGGTTTACTATAAAATTCTAATTTTGACAATAGATCTGGGGTTTGATTTAAAGTTCAAATTTATTTATCAAAATCATTCGCTACCCGTATATTTCACTTGTCATTGAAATTCAAGCTAACCCTAGGGTTGAAGCCTTGATCTTGCTTGGGGACATTACAGTGGTATCAAAAGAGAGATCTTGCCAGCTTGTGGATATAATTTTGTGATGCAGATCTGATGCGATGCAATGCAATGAAAAAGAAGTGAGATATCAACAAAGGGAAAGAAAGAAAAAAGGGCAAACCATGGGTGATAAGAGAGATGAGATGAACATTCAAGAGATTCACTAATTGAAGAAACATACAATTGGCTAGAGAGATCCATTGCAAGCCCAATCAAATGATCCAAATAAAACCCTCAATGAGCCACTAGGCTCCCTAACTTCCAACACCCACTTGCCCTTTTTTGCACATGTTTAATATAAATCACTTGAAGTACATGTAACTGAAGTCATTAAACCCAAAAGGGGGACATATTAAGTCTTTAGGCTAAGAGTCACTTGAGTTACATTAAAAGATGTGCCCACAAGTTATGAATAGAATGGAGAACAAGCTAAAGACTCCAACACTTACCCAATGGATGCATAAAAAGACATGCCCACAACTTAAGAATTGAATAAAGAACAAGCTAAAGACTCTAACACTTAGCCAATGATACTCTAAGTCCTCTTCCTCTTGGGTAATCCAAGGAAAGGCCAGCCAATACAAAGTTAAGCCTCATGGCTTGAGTTGGGGACATTACATAATCTTACATGAATCAAGTATTGATTAAACATTTGAGGAAGTTTGTATTGGTTTTCTTTGATAATATACTTATTTATAGCAAAACATGGGAGGATCATTTGAGGCATATAGATGAGGTATTTGGTATTCTAGAGCAACAGACACTCTTTGCTAAGCCATTTAAGTACAAGTTTGGTTTGATAGAGATTTTGTATTTGGAACATATCATTAGTGCCCAAGGAGTGCAAGTAGACGATGTGAAGATTAGAGTGATCCAAGATTGGTCACCTCCTAAGACTCTTAACACAATTGAGAGGGTTCTTTGGGCTTTGTAGCTATTACAGGAGGTTCATCAAGAGCTTATCACAATTGTTTGCACCATTGACAAAGAAAGGAGCCTTTGGTTGGTCAAATTCAGTACAAGAAGCTTTTGACAAGCTCAAGGAGTTAGCGAGTTAATGTCTTGTTTTGGTTAATCCTGATTTTTCAACTCTCTTTATTTTAAAGTGTGAATACTTTAGGGAAAGGATTGGAGTAATGTTGATGCAAAACAAACATCCCATAGCATTTGAAAGTAGGAACTTATGTTTATGATAAAGAGATGTTGGCAATCATCCATGCCTTAGCTAAGTTTATACAATACTGGTTTGCAAGAAATGTGTGGTCAAAACAAATCATAATAGCTTGAGATTCTTACTCCACCAAAAAGATCTTAATGAGAGACAACAAAACTAGGGTGAGTGAGTTACAAGCTTATGATTTGGACATTGGTTATTGTTGTGATGTTTTCACACATCGCCCATTGCGAATGGGGACCTGTTGTGACGTTTTCACACATCGCCCCATTGCAAATGGGGACCCATGTTTTTTGCTTTTTAGGGTTTGTTTTCTAGGTCTTTTAGGGTTTTGTTAGTTAGCCTTTGCATTTTGAGTGCTGTCGGGGAGATCAATAGGATAGCAGGTCCTGCTGGAGTGAAGTCCTGATCCTGAAATTTGGCTAAGTCTGGAATGTCCTGAAAATTTGGCTAAGTCTGAACATCCTGATCCTGAAATTTGGCTAAGTCTGAAAGTCTTGATCCTGAAATTTGGCTAGGTCTGGAATGTCCTGATCCTGAATTTGACTAAGTCTGGAAACTGAAAAAACCTCCAAAAACTAGATTTTGCAATATAACTCCTGGAGGTCTGAAACCACTCTCAAACATCCTGAAAGTATATATGGAATATAACTTAAAGTATAAGAAAGAAGAAACATAGAAGGAAATGTCACTTATACTTAAATGTTATATTCCATTAAAATTGTCCTGATAGAGAGTTCGAAAAGTCAAATTTCGCTCCTGTCCTTCACTGAGGATCCAGAGCGAATTTCGCTCCTGTCCCTCCCAGGAGGACCAAGGCGAAGCGCTCCTGTCCCTCACCAAGGGACCAGGGCGATAATACTTATTTGAGCCATTCCTGACCTTGTTTGGACGAATTGAGACATCAAAGGCATGGTGAAGGGCAAAATGAGCATGATAGAGCATCCAGACTTGATCAAAAGCAATGAAATGATGAAGTTTTTGCCTAGAAGGTCAAATTCGCTCCTGTCCCTCACTGAAGGACCAGAGCGATTTTCTTTATATGAACAATTTTAGACCTTTTTTGGACATTAACTTTTATTCATAGCCTGAAGCAGGATGATATCTTCCCTAGCAAAGGACATTTCATGGTGAAAAGTGAAGCATTTGGGCCTGGAGGACAAAAATCGCTCCTGTCCCTCACTGAAGGACCGGAGCTTGAAATCCAAAATTGCCTTGTCCTTGAAAGATTTGAACAATTTCGCGAATTGAGAAGATCAAAGGAGATACATTTTATCAGTTGAATATAATTTGAAAGCACAATCATGAGGAAAATTGACCCTAGAAGCAAAATCGCTCCTGTCCCTCTGCCAGGGACTAGGGCGAATTTAAGTGATAGCTCCCGTCCCTCTCCCAGGGACCAAAGCGAATTTCCTCATGAGGCATGTTTTTGGCGAAGATCAAGTAAGTTTCGAGTTTGAAGCAACAAAGGAGGGTGTAATGAACTCATTGAAGACAAATTGAAGATTACAAGACATCAACGGGAGACTCAAATTGACCTAGGCGCTCCTGTCCCTTAGTCAAGGACCAGAGCGATTTTGCCTTAGGTCAATTTTTCGCCAAGTTTGAATGAATTCCAAGCCATGGATGAATGAAGGGATGCACAACAAGATCGTTGAAGATAAATTTTGGGGTTGGCAAAGTGTAATTGAGCTTGCACATGAAAATTCGCTCCTGTCCCTCAGCCAGGGACCAGGGCGAAATGATGATTATCTTGCCTTCCACTCAAGTTCAAACCATTCCAAGTCAAGGTGCATGGAGGCAAGGACGTTTTGAAGCGTCTCGACGAAGAACAAAGTTACAAAGGTCGCTAAAGTTGAAAGAATTACACCAAATGCCATAATTTGCTCCTGTCCCTCAGTCAGGGACCAGAGCGAAATTCCTATGAAGGCTTGGGTGTTGAAGGTTTATCAAGTTTCAAGTGTCCAAGAGGGATCAAAAGACCTCATTCTACATGGTGAAAGTGATTGCAAGTCGATACAAGCAAGGATGAGCCCAAAATACTCAAATTCGCTCCTATCCCTCAATCAGGGACCAGGGAGATATTTACCATATTGGCCAAATCCTTCAAAAATCACGCCAGGTCAAGGACGTACAAGGTTACACAGGGGCCAAGGTGTCTTAAGAGGATGATATACAAAGAAATTAAACGTCAAAAGGTGATCAATTGAGCCAAGGAGACAACATCGCGCCTGTCCCTCACTCAGGGACCAGGGCGATTTTCACAAGATCATCCATTTTCCTTCAAAATCATGACAAGGCAAGGATACACAAGATCAAGGATATCGTTTGGAAGGCAATGAACAAGAAACAAAGGTTACAAAGCGACAAATTTAGGCTAAGATACAAGGTTCGCTCCTGTCCCTCACCAAGGGACCAGGGCGATAATCCTCCAAGCATCAAAGTGCCTTGTTAACGACAAGTAGAACAAGCATGGAACGAAAGGATAACGTTGTTTCTCCCTCATAATGAAATTTGGTGATCGTAGAAACGAAGATCAAGGAGAAAACACCAAGATCGCTCCTGTCCCTCACCAAGGGACCAGGGCGATATCAACCTCAGGAGGCACTCATCCACAAAATCAAATCAATCAAGCTCAAGGTTCTTAGCGAAAATGCCAGTTTCAACATAAAGATGGAGATTTTGAACGTCAAAGGCGAAAATCAAAGGCTAAAATGGAAGTTCGCTCCTGTCCCTCAGTCAGGGACCAGGGCGATAATGGTTTGTATCTTTCCACCATCTCCAAGTTTTGGCGTTAAAACATTTTTTTGAATTTTATTAAATGCTAGAAAAATCGATAAATTGGAATATTCAATTGATAGCATTTAAAAATTAACGCATGAGCATTTAATTGATTAATTTTGCCTATTTAAAAAAAAACGAATTAATTAAAAACGATGGCATTTAATTAATTAATTATTATTTTAAATGAAAACTTGGAGCGCTTGGATTTACTTGTTTTATTCTTACAAAGTCGGCCTTTGGTTTTATTTTAAAAATTGCTTTTAATTACCTCATTTTGCAAAAGTCGGCCTAAGGTAATGCATGGGGTAAGCGCCTATAAAGGGAAGGTGATAATTTCATTTTCAAATCATCGTTTCACCTTCATTCATATGCGATTTGGAGAAGACAAAGAGAGGTGCGATTTGTATTTACAAGGAGTGAATTTCATAAAGGAGAAGTGCGAGTTTAGCAAAGGGAGTGCGAACTTGAAGTTAAAGTGGGGCAAACTTGCCAAAAGACTACATTGAAGACCCCCCCCCAAAGGTGGCGAATTACTAAAGAGGATCGCTCGTTTGAAGGAGATCACGTTGAAAGTTTCCAACATTAATTTTTGCCTAGGCGATTTTCTTCATTTTGCATTTTTTGAGTTAATTCCCAAGTGGAGGTATGGCGAGATTCTCCTAGTCTCAATTTTGAATTTTGAATTTTCAATCTCAAGTGGCTTAGTTAAATTTAGGAAATGATAATTCAAAGATTTATCATGAGGTTTCCTAATTTAAAACTTAAATCCTCTTTCTAGTTTATATTTCCACGTTGCAAAACATGTTACTAATTTTGAAATGTTGTGTAGGTATCAAGATGGCGACTCCCAAGCTCAAAGGATTTACAAGTCGGAAGGTTCTCCTCAAGGAAAATCAAGCCAGATCAAGGACGGTCTCCTCAAGGACGATCAAGCAAGGACAAGGGCGGCCTCCTCCAATCCAGCGTTTCAAGGCGAGGTACATCATCATCCTGCAAATCAAGGACACAAGAAGTTAGAACAAGGGTTCGTTGAGGAAGCAAATAGTTCCAGATGAATTAATTAAAGCTAGCTTCTCAACAACATTAAGTTGAATATCTACCAAGTTACAAATGTCAGACAAGGTGGCATCCCAGTCATCGCTCATCCAGTCAGTGTGGTCCACCTCAGCATTTCCAGATTCAATGTACCTAACTCATGGAAGATGGCACAAACTTCTATGTACCTACCCCGGCTATTCATTGGTCGAATTTTCTAGAGAGGACATGTGTCCAAGCAATACAATTTTATCAGTGGTCAAGCATTAAATGTTATGTAATGGTTGTAACAAACCCTAATTAGGGTTTTCATTGTAAAATCTTGGCCATTGATCTCGAATTGATCTAAGCCATCGAATTGTATTGAGGGCACTATATAAGCCCTGGCATTTCATTTTGTAAAGAGAATTAGCAATAGTTAGAGAGTTAGAAGATAGTTGGAAGAGTTAGAATATAGTTGATAGAATAGCAATTAGAGTAGAGTAGAGAGAGAAGGCAAAGATTGTTGCCAAGATGTTGTTGTAAAAGACTTGTAACTTCATTGAAGAAATGGTGAAATTTATGGGTCGATTCGACAATTTGCATGGTCTTTATACTTCTCATATTTGATTTCATGTTATTAGATGAGTGGAAGAAATGTGCTTGATTGATGGTGGAATTCGTACATCCATACTACTAGCAGTTTGTTGATTGCAGACTTGCCTTGTGTAGTCAACTGGAATCATTCAGCTTAAGCTTAACTTCAATTGGCGCTTCTTCATCGATATGCATCAACCTGATGGTGTCTATGCCTGCAGTGATGATTTGAACATCATAAAGCTTTCCTTCGAAGATCGCACTAACCTTGTGGAGATGTTCCTATGATGTCAAAACAAGACTCAGTTAGAATTTCATCAAAGATCATTCATTGCTCTTACATTCTTAGTGTTAGGATTAGATCCTTTCCTCGCCCTCATCTTTTTTCCTTTTTTCAAATCTAAGCTAGTGAAAATCCTGTGTTCCAGCAATATTCAAAGCAAATCAAAAGTTCAGGCATCAAATGTAAGTCCCCTTGTGATTCCAGCAAATCACATCATACCACAAAAGAGCTTATCCACACGTAGAGACCCTACATACAAGAACCTTGAAGTCATCCTGATTGATCCTTTTTCGCGATATCTTCAGCAATCAGAGGCTTTACTCAAGAGAGGATAAGGTACCCTTGGGTATTTTATTCTGTGTATGATTGTGTACAAAATACACGTCAACAGGACCCCACTTATTTGCTTTCCGGTTTTGTTGGCAATCAGGTGGCAATTTTGAGCTTTTAATGACCGAGTCTCGCCCCTAGTTGTGGTCATATTTCCAAGACTTCATGATGCTAGCAATGCTAAAATTTGGGTTTTGAAGTCAATAGGATCAAGGTGTTTGAGAAGATTTTAAAATGTTAAAGTGATCCTAAATTTTTTGAAGTGTTGAAGTTGCAACTTGCCCTAAAATGCAAGCGAAAAATGTTAAAAATGTTGCAAATTGGTGTGAATTTTGTGCACAAGTGTCAAAAGTCCCTATAGGAGTCATTTTTCCACTCCTAGGGCATAAAATAAGTTTAAAATGCACAAAGTCCCGATGGACTTCTATTTTCCACCCCTCAAATCTTGACGAAATGTTAAAAGTTCCGATGGAAATAGAATTTCCACTACTTAAAATGATGAAATTTGATAAGTTTGGACTTTTAGAATGTGAAAATCAACTTAGTCCCGATGGAAAACGTTTTTCCACCAAGTTATCAAGGCATAAAATCAAGAGTCCCGATGGGAAGTGTTTTTCCACTCAGTTATAGAGATGAAATGATGAAAGTCCCAATGGAGCATGATTTTCCACTCCATCTTGAGCATGAAAGTGTCAATTTGATGATGAAAATGGATAAAGTCCTAATGGAAGTCGTTTTTCCACTCCAGAATTGAGTTTACAAGTGATATTGTGGAAAGTCCCGATGACTAGAGAATTTCCACTCAAGACAAAACTAAGGACAAAGTGAGTCCCAATGGAGGTCGTTTTTCCACCATGCTTACAAAAGTGAAAATGCACAAGGAAAGTGAGTCCCGATGACCCACGTTTTTTCACTTGATGGTAAAATGACCAGGTTAAGGTGAAATTTAAGTGTCCTATTGAAGTTCAAATTTTCACTCAGGGAAGAAAGTTTACAAGTCAAAACACATTAGTCCTGATGATCCACGTTTTGCCACTAGGCTGGTATTTTATGATATTTATCCCACATTCATTGTGGAGTGGAACAAAATGAGGTAAGAATGAATAAACATGAAAGTGGGTGAGCAAATATAATGTAAGTGTTTCAAGGATAAATTTGTCCTTATGCGTACCTATTTTCCACCTTGCCGAAGGTAACATTTTTTTTATCCCACATTTGTTGTGTGATGAAAGTGAAAGGTGAAATGCTAAATAAAAACACAAGCCAGCAAGCAATATAATATCATAAGTTGCTGATTCAAGGTCATGAGAGATGGAAGAGAAGTTGATCAAAATCATCTAAGCCAGCAAGAAGGAAGGAAGAAGTGCGAACTTGCCTAAGGCATTAAAGACACCATAGCTGAAGAAGTTTCGCAACCCAGCTGAAGATGCCATTGCTGACTAAGAATAACATTACCAGCCCTCATCTCAAGGAGAAAATGTCTCATTTCCAGCCAAGCAAATACAAATTGCATCAACAATGAGAATCGTGCAAGGAGAAGAATGACTTTCAGCTGATAAAAAACAATTTTCAGACTTTGTCTCAAACTTTTGCACTCAAAAATCAAACCCAAACAACCAAGCCTTGCAGATTTATCATCTCACTTTTTGAGTTAAGGAAGTAATTTCAGCTTTCTGAGACATTTTCAGACATTTATACTCAAAAATCAGATTGGGACAGTGTTGTGACCATTTCACACATCGCCCCATTGCAAATGGGGACCCTTGCTTTTTTTTGCTTTTTAGGGTTTGTTTTTTGGTCTTTTAGGGTTTTGTTAGTTAGCCTTTGCATTTTGAGTGTCGCCCAGGTGATCACATGGATAAGCAAGTCCAGCTTGAGTGATGTCTTGATCCTGAAATTTGGCTAAGTCTGGAATGTCCTGAAAATTTGGCTAAGTCTGAACGTCCTGGTCCTGAAATTTGGCTAAGTCTAGAATGTCCTGATCCTGAATTTGACTAAGTCTGGAAACTGAAAAACCTCAAAAAACTAGATTTTGCAATATAACTCCTGGAGGTCTGAAACCACTCTCAAACATCCTGAAAGTATATATGGAATATAAATTAAAGTGTCACTTATACTTAAATGTTATATTCCATTAAAATTGTCCTGATAGAGAGTTCAAAAAGTCAAATTTCGCCATTAAAATTGTCCTGATAGAGAGTTCAAAAAGTCAAATTTCGCTCCTGACCTTCACTGAGGATCCAGAGCGAAAAGCGCTCCTGTCCCTCTCCAAGGGTCCAAGGCGAATCGCTCATGTCCCTCACCAAGGGTCCAGAGCAAAAAAGCTTAGTGGAGTCATTCCTGACCTTGTTTGGACAAATTGAGACATCAAAGGCATGATGGAGGACAAAATGAACGTGATAGAGCATCCAGACTTAATTAAGGACGATGAAATGATGGAGTATTTGTCTAGAAAGGTAAATTTGCTCCTGTCCCTCTCCAAGGGACCAGAGCGATTTTATTCATATACACATTTTTAGACCTCGTTTGGACTCGAACTTTTATTCATGGCGTGTAAAGAGATGATATTTTCCTCAGCAAAGGAAATTTGAAGTGAAAAGTAAAAAGATTTGGCCCTGAGAGCAAAAATCGCTCCTGTCCCTCACTAAAGGACCAGAGCTTGAATTCCAATTTCGCATTATCCTTGCAAGATTTAAGTGGTTTCGCGATTTGAGGAGGTCAAGGGAAGTATGTTTTGCCCGTTGAATATAACTTAAGAACGCCACAATGAAGAAAATCGGCCTAAGTAACAAGTTCGCCCCTGTCCCTCTCCAAGGGACCAAGGTGACTGGCTAGGGCGCTCCTGTCCCTCTCCAAGGGACCAGAGCGATTTTTCCTCAAGACAAGATTCGGGCAAGAGAAAAACAAGTTTTACGTTTGAGGTGGGTGAAGGAAGACGCAATCGATCCGTTGAAGATAATTTTCAAAGCTAGCAAAGGACGAATTGGCTTGTAATTGCAAAAGTGCTCCCGTCCCTCACTGAAGGACCGGAGCTTGAATTTCAAATTTGCGCTGTTCTTGCAGGATCAAGACAATTTTATGATTTGAAGAGACCAAGGAAAACATGATTTATCCATTGAATATAATTTGGAAGGCTAACAAAGGACGGATAAGCTTGGATTTGCAAAATAGCTCCTGTCCCTCACCAAGGGACCAGGGCGAAAATGCTTTAAAGTGCACTCATTTCAAAGATCGAATAAATTGAACTCGAAATTCTAAGTAAAAATGCCATCTTGGACGTCAAAAATGAGGTCTTGGACGTAAAAAACAAGAAGTGTGAGGTCTAGAATGAGATCGCTCTTGTCCCTCACCAAGGGACCAGAGCGATCTTGTTAATAGCCATTATTTTTCATGATTGGGCGCCAAATATCCTTCAAATTACATTAAATGCCAGATTCGATAAAACCTTGAAATATTTTTGGCATTTAATAAAAGCGCATGGTATTTAATAATTAATTTTGAGCCTAAAAAATCGAATTTTTTAATTATAAAGGCATTTAAAATTAATTATTATTATTTTAAAAAAATAAAATAAAATTGGAGCGCTTGGGGTATTATTTAATGTTTTTATCAAGTCGGCCTCTTCTTTTATTAATTTTTATTTATCTTTTGGCCTATTTTTCCAAGTCGGCCCATGGAAATAAAATGGTGAGCGCTCTATATATTTGAGGCATGTTTTTCATTATTCAAATCATTCACTCATCATTTCAAGTGCAATTTGGAAGAGCAATTTGAGGAGCGAATTTCTACCAGGAGTGGGGGCTAAGAAGGGCGAAATTCATCTTGAAGGCTATTGGAGAGGCGTATTTCTTGCTAGATTGGAGGATAAATTCCAGATGTTTTGAAGGCATTTGAAGGCGAATTTCCAGATCTTGAAGAAGCTAGTGGAAGATGGAGTTCTTTTCCAAGCTAAAGGGGGCGCATTTTGCTAAAGGGAGTCTTGATCTACATTTTGCCTAGCGAATTCTCCTATTTTTGCATCATTTTTTAGAATTAATTCCCAAGTGGAGGTATGGCGTAATCACCTTGGCACCATTTTTGAAGATTTAAATTTTGCTTTGAAAATCCTAAATTAGGAAATGATAACTCAAGATTTATCATGAGGTTTCCTAAATTAAAATCTTGAATCTTCCTTTTAAAGTTTAATTTTTAGATTTCAAGATATATTACTAATTTTGAAATGTTGTGTAGGTATCAAGATGGCGACTCCAAGCTCGAAAGATCTACAAGTCGGAAGACTCTCCTCAAGGACGATCAAGCAAGGACAAGGACGATCAAGCGAGGACAAGGACGACCTTCTTCGATCCAGCCTAGCATCGACAAGAACGGCCTTCTTTGGACTAACGTTATCAAGGGCGACCTCTTCCAATCCAGCATTCCAAGGCGAGGTACATCATCATCCTGCAAATCAAGGACACAAGAAGTTAGAACAAGGGTTCGTTGAAGAAGCAGATAATTTCGGAAGAGTTAATTAAAGATAGCTTCTCAACAACATCAAATTGAATATCTACCAAACTACAAGTGTCAGACGAGGTGGCATCCTAGTCATCACTCCTCCAGTCAGTGTGGTCCACCTCAGCATTTCCAAATTCAATGTACCTAACTCATGGAAGGTGGCACAAACTCCGATGTACCTACCCCAGCTATCCATTGGTGGAATTTTCTAGAGAGGACATGTGTCCAAGCAATACAATTTTATCATTGGTCAAGCATTAAATGTTATGTAATGGTTGTAACAAACCCTAGTTAGGGTTTTCATTGTAAAATCTTGGCCATCGATCTCGAATTGATCTAAGCCATCGAATTGTATTGAGGGCACTATATAAGCCCTGGCATTTCATTTTGTAAAGGGAATTAGAATAGTTAGGAATAGTTGGAAGCAGTTAGAAGATAGAGAGAGAATAGCAATTAGAGTAGAGTAGAGAGAGAAGGCAAAGATTGTTGCCAAGATGTTGTTGTAAAAGACTTGTAACTTCATTGAAGAAATGGTGAAATTTATGGGTCGATTCGACAATTTGCATGGTCTTTATACTTCTCATGTTTGATTTTATGATTAGATGAGTGGAAGAAATGTGCTTGATCGATGGTGAAATTCGTATATCCATACTACTAGCAGTTTGTTGATTGCAGACTTGCCTTGCGTAGTCAACTGGAATCATTCAGCTTAAGCTTAACTTCAATTGTCGCTTCTTCATCGATATGCATCAACCTGATGGTGTCTATGCCTGCAGTGATGATTTGAACATCATAAAGCTTTCCTTCGAAGATCGCACTAACCTCGTGGAGATGTTCCTATGATGTCAAAACAAGACTTAGTTAGAATTTCATCAAAGATCATTCATTGCTCTTACATTCTTAGTGTTAGGATTAGATCCTCTCCTCGCCCTCGTCTTTTTTCCTTTTTTCAAATCTAAGCTAGTGAAAATCCTGTGTTCCAGCAATATTCAAAGCAAATCAGAAGTTCAGGCATCAAATGTAAGTCCCCTTGTGATTCCAGCAAATCACATCATACCACAAAGAGCTTATCCACACGTAGAGACCCTACATACAAGAACCTTGAAGTCATCCTGATTGATCCTTTTTCGCGATATCTTCAGCAATCAGAGGCTTTACTCAAGAGAGGATAAGGTACCTTTAGGTATTTTATTCTGTGTTTGATAGTGTACAAAATACATGTCAACAGACAGCAATCTGGGTTGCAACATTATTCAATTTTCTGAGTTGAGAGGGCATTTTCAGACTTACAAACTAAAATCAGACCTTTCTTAAGTCTGAAAATCAGGTTTCCTTAAGGTGAAATTTCCAAATTTGATCCAATCATTTGCATTTGCCAGAATTATGTCTCATAGCTTCAATTTTCTGATTTTAAGCTAATAAGTCTGCAAATCATTTAAAAATCAGAACCTAAGTTAATTCTGGAAAATTAATTATTCAAATTACCTATCACAATCTGGGACAAAAGTTGGGAGCAAAAAGGTCCCTATGAGGTTCGATTTCCACTCAGTAATGACAATCAACTTACACATCGGGAATGGGGGCAAAGTAAGGAACATTGAAGTGTCCTGATGTGGTTCGAATTTCCACTCTATGGTGATTAAATCAACACAAAATTTTCAAAGACAATAAATCTCGATGAGGGTCGGATTTCCACTTGAGGGCAGAATTACAAAGGAAGAGCATAAGTCATGAGGAATGAGGAGTCCCCATGGAGATCAAATCTCCTCTCCAAGGGTAAGGCATCAAAATGAAGTGAATTTTGCTAAGAGCAAGGAGTGCCTATGATCTTTAAATTTCCATCATGAGAAAATGATCATGAAGACAACGATAAATTTCAAGGACTGAATTAATCCCTACAAGGATCAATTTCCCACCAAGGTTGAAACAAAGTATCCTATAGGTGTTTGATTCAATATTTGTTTGTTTTGCAGGTCTGCTACAAGGAAGGGAAGCATGATGATCAAGGCTTGAAGTGAAAAAGGATGCAGCTTGCAGGGATACCAAGGGCTCAACACTTCAAAGCAACAAATGATGAAGGATCAGCTCCAAGAGGGCAAGCAAGTGAAATGCATATTGCAAGGACAACATCACAAATGTGAATGAGGAAGATCAGCATTTCAAGGATTGGAAGAGGATATCAAGACAAGGATTTCCAAAAGCAAAGATGAGGACTAGTTTTCCAACATGATGGTGAACAAGCGAGGGAAAGACAAATCCAAGACATGAGCACAGGGGTTCCAAGTCAAGATTCATTCAAGGATGGAGCAAGTGACACATGGCGCTACATCAAATATTATTTATCTTACCTATCCTCATCTCTCATTGGCCAATGTAATGGTGGTTGTAACAAACCCTAACTAGGGTTTTATCCTGTAATCCTGGCTATTGATCTTGAATCAATCTGAGCCGTTCATTGTAATGAGACCTCTATATAAGGCTCAGTGCTCTCATTTGAAAAGGTTAATAGTTGAAGAGCTATAAATTAGAAGAATAGATAGATTAGAAATTAGAAGTTAGAGTAGAGTAGGAGAAGAAGAAATTGTTACTAAGACTTGTAAATGAATATATTCTTTTCATTGAAGATATGGTGAAATGTGTTGTTTCAACAAGTTGCATGGTTTCTACTTCTCATTTGAACCCTTTGAATTCCATATTATGACCTCACTATGACAAGTTGGCCTGTTCCACCAAGGAGTGAATGCCCATTTGCTGAGACAGATAGTATGTTATGAGCTTCAAATTTGCCAAAACAGATTTTATGGGTTGTTCTGAGGTCTGCAATTTTTGCTTAAGTATCTCAAGGATGTCCCATTCCATCCCTGATCATCCTCAATTAACATGACAACCCCTTTTTGCAACAAAACCCATCAAGAAATGTCAAACTTTGTCTCCTAGCTCCATGCCAACGCACCAACCAAACATGAAACCCTAGGACTGCAATGATCCAGTTTACTTGGACTCGACTTTTCAATCAGCAATGGTTCAGATCCTTCCTTGACGTTATAGAGCTAGTGCACAAAGTAAGGTTCCAGTCCAAAGTCAGTCCTCACAAGTCACAACAAATGCCTCTTCCTCTCAGCCTTCACCCTCTTAAGACTTGACCATTTTCCTATTCAGATATTTAAATGGGAGCTCCATAAAGGGCTTTCCCTCAACCTTTACTATCTTCTAGTCACATATGAATTTATTCAAACACAACTACTCCTACCCAGTGACCTCAAAACAGGCAGGAAAAGACTTAACTTCTGTCTTCAACCATTCCAATTAACTCTCAAAGTCAGTAAAATTCCCTTCAGCATCTTGACCTGAGAGTTCTTCCCATGACAGTACCCCTTGAACCTTAGAATCCACAATCCAGTGATAAACTGATTTTTCTTCAAACATCGCTGACAGAAATTTTAGAATATTGTGCTCCACAGAAGTCCTGATTATCTTTGTCATGTTATTGACTATCCATCACTGTCTTGATCATCATCAAAGAATCCGGCTCCTCTTAAATTCATAAAAGCATTTTTTTTAGTATCCTGTTAGAGACAGCCCCAGTCAACAGCATGTCCCTGTTTGTTTTAGCAGCCATCTTCCACTCTACAAGTCTAAACTGTCTCAATTAAAAGAAAACCCTACCAGCACAGAAAAATTGTAGAAAACATACAGCAGAGTAAGCAATAAAGAAAGAACCATTGCAAACAGAAATGAAGGCCAATACCTATCTTACAATTTACCCTGCCTTTCACACAAATATACACCTCGATAGGAAGTGAAGATGGGTTTTACGAAGGATGACCAATGATAATTGATAAGCATTCAACCACTACCATCATTTGATTATAACAATGAATTTTAATTTTTTTTTAATTTATTAGTTTTTAATTGATTTTCAAAATAAGAAAAAAATATCAAGTGACCTCCAACGATCCATAAGTATCTAGAAAATCTTTTCAAACCTTCAAACAAACAGACTTCTATCAGAAGCAGAGTTAAATCAGAAAGCATCTATGAAATGACAAACTGCAAGACAATATAGGATGGCATATCTGGCAGTTGTGTTACTGTCAGGTAGTAACACATTTCTCAAGGAGATTTCACAAGAGCCATTGTAATTTTGCATGTGTCATGTTCGTTTTTTAAGTGTCATGGTTGTTCCAAAAATGACATGGTGGGTTCATTAGGACATGATAGTTTCATTAGTGATAACTGCTGCAGCTTCTCTCATTTCAAACAAAGACAAATTTATGGCAAAAAGACTGTGTCTTCAATTCCCATGATGTTTGGGTTCTTATAGTAATCCCAAGTTTGAACAGATAAACATTCGGTTCCAGTTGGTTCAGAGATCAACCATCTATTGATGTGTGTTTTATGCACATGCAAGCATCAGAATAAAATACCAAAGTACTTTACCCTCTCTTGAACAAAATCACCTCAGATGCTAAGGGTAAGATCAACTAAAATGATTCCAAGGTTTCTACAGTCAGGTCTTGACGAGTGGGTAACTCAATGGTCGATGTGAATTCTTGTTTTCACTCGGGGACTTACACAATTGTTCATATCAACTTTGCTTATCATGAATATGGAATAGGTGTGTTGATAACTTAGGATTTAACAATGAAGCTCTTAACCCAATTCTAACAAGACTTTCTAAAAAGGACAAAAGGAATAGGGTTACGAAGTCTATTCTAAGCCTAGAATGCAAGAAGTAGTGAACAAATTCAATAGAATCGAACTAGGCAAGGTCTCACCATCAAGTCGAACAGATTTTGACAAAAGCTCAGTGCAATCATCTAAGGTATATTTCAAAGATATTCAAATCACTACCATCAAACATCGATACCATCCAAGTTGATGCATAACAATGGATGCATAATAATCGAAGTTAAGCTTGCATAAACTTCCAGTTGACCATGCACGGCACACTTACAATCAGCAAGAGGCTAGTGGTATGGATAAATAGATTCCACACAAATACATTCAACAAATTCTTTCATTCAATGACAATCTAACAAACTTGAAAGCAAATTCTAAATCTAAAATTCTAATCTAACTTGGAGGAATTGAGAACCTTGAATGCAAGACAACACTTAAATAAAAATCACCATCAATTCGAACAATGATTTATATTCAAATCTGTAGCATCTACCAACAATTCTCAAAAATCTCTCTTACAAATGAGAGGCAATGGGTTTATATAGAGTTTCAAGCCAAATGGATGGCCAAGATTAAATCAAAATCAAGGGCCAAGATCATGCCAACAAAGCCCTAGAGTTGCCCTAATTAAGATTTACATCAAAATGGGGCCACCAACATATGGCCCAATAGAAAGACACCTAGTCATCAAATAGGGAATCTTCCAGAAGATATCAAATAAGTTGATTTCTTCATGGCCAATGAACAATACCAACCATGGAAATCCTATTTATCTCCATTATGCACAATATTCTTCATGATCAACATGGACATAGGAATTCTCTTCAAGGCTCTGAGGCATGGAATAGTCTTCTCCTGAATAGGTCGGAATTCCTCTCAAACTCCCTCTAGATACTGTACCCTGAATATGAGCGCCATTGTCTTGTCAAAAGCCTGGACAAAAAGAGTAAGGAAATCATCCGCCTGTCTCTTCGTATCTTCAATCCATTTCTCCAATTATGAGAGTGTACCTCTCGCTGCCTCGTAATCTGTATGTAGTCCACGATCAATTGCAATAGGGGAAATAAGGGTGGGATTCTCATGCCTTATCCCTACAATGCATTCTCTAAGTCTAATATTTTCTTCCTTATTTTCTTCTTTCTTTTCTATCTCCCTGTCCAATCTCGCACTGATTGCCTTGAGAGTATCACCAACTTCCTGGAATTCCTTCTCTTTTGTAGTACGACCAAGGGCAACTGAAATAATTTGGAAATCCATGGGAGTAGCAACATCTTTTGTCACATCTCCAATAAGAACAGCCACCTGCGCAATCTGCATTTCTGTCTCATCTCTAGTTATATGTGACAAGATCTCAACTTTCTTTGGTTCTTTTTCCTTGTTGCTCCTGGCTAAGTAGTCATCAATGTCGTCAATTGGTTGTGTCTCTACCATTTTCTTACTTTTCTCCATACTCTTCATCAGCCAATCAGAAATAGCGACCATCTCCATACCATCATCAAGACACATCTCTCGATCAAGCTCTCTCAATGCCGAGATAACATCATCATCATCATCAGAATTATCCTTAGTCAAATCATATACATTCTTCCCCAGACTAACCTCCAAAAGGATAGTACAAGATCCCGGTTGATCATCATCTTCATTAGGTGGAGCAGATGTAGCGGTGGCATACAAGTCTTGAACATTCTTTGGCAATATCACCATGTTGGAACATTGTTCAATCTCGTTGTTCTCTTCTAGTACTTCAATTTCCCTGATTGATGAGACACTAAGGGGAGGTGAAGGAATGATAGATGAAGGAATGATAATTTTTTGCTTCTTCTTCTTAACCTCCTCAATCTTCTTCCCTCTAGCCTTGACTTCTCCTGGTGTGTTCTTCCTTCGCTTGGGAGCTTGACTTTCCTCATCCGCATAAATCCTTATGTCGTTGATAGTTATTTGATCATCTTCGGAAGAGGATTCCTCATGTTTCATCTTTTCATATGTGAAGATAACACCCATGCCAACTAACTTGTTCATCTGACTGTCTACCCATCCTCATGAGAAACTCAAGACTTCTCTCATCAACACACTCAAATTTGTCATTTCTTGTTCTGACCAATTAGGCAATAGAATAGCCTTCTTCATTTCATTCTCATATTATGGATCCGTATGATCCTTGTCATCTGATATCTGATCAGGAATGAGGAAAAGACCACACTTCCTCATGAAATCCACGAACATTCTGGACCACATTCTTCTTTTCACTGGTTGCTCGTCCATCAAGTTGGCCCAATAATCTTCTATGTCTACCTTGTGTATGAACTTATCTCCCATGATCCTTCCAACTTTCTTATGAGGATCAAATATTTCTCTTCTCTTGTATGTCGCAAGGCGATAAAATGCAAGTTCCTCAATAACTGTGTTAGCTGCAATGGTGGAATGGCAAACCTCCAATGTCTTCCCTACTGAAATAGGAAATGTCATTCGCTTTCTATGTTTGTCCTTCTGGATAGAATCAAACTCCAGAAGTTGTCTCACCACCTCAAGTAATATCATTCTGTTTGTTGGATACCTAGGAAGCCTGTAAGGTTCAAATTGAAATCCATGAATCCTTAGGTATGTGAAAGTGGGAAATTGTATGTACCATGATCCATACTGCTCAATCAACTCTGTTGCCTCCTTGGACAACCTCTTGTGAATTTTGCCCTACAACATCCATGTGATGTACATGGTGAACGCATCATTCACTCTCTTGTAATCTTCAATTTGATACATGTTCAGTTGTGGATAGCATTCATAACTCCTGTACTACCCTTGTCCATTCCCGACTTCACCTCTGCATATCAATCCTTTGCAAGTAACAAATCGCGCAAGTATACACACGAGATAGGAAGTCATGGCAAATGATTTAGATCTCTCCACATTCCTCAGCTGAAAATCCAGATTGTCGCTTATGATTTTTGGCCAATTGATCAATGTTCCCTTCAGACAATCCTGGATAAAATAGAACATCCATCCATGATATAATGCGCCTTGTGACATCCCCATCACTCGGTTAAGTAGGAATACCAAATCGCTATATTCCTCTTTCAAATATGTGCACGAGTGTCTTGGGAGCCTTGGAATGATGAGCCCTAGGTTCGATCATCCATTCCTTGTTCACTATGGTTTTACACACATCCATCCTCTTCTTGTATTTTTCTTCATATTCATCCTTTGTCCTATCTTTCATGTTTGCTCCACGTGGAATTTTGAACGCCTCAGCAATCACATCCTCAGCCAGGAAAGCAATGGTGACACCCTTAGGAGCCTTGATCATTTGGGAGCTCGCTACACTGTATGGACTACGGAAATCCAACGGCCTGATAAATACCACTCTTCATAATGTTTGCATAAGTAGGGGAAGGAATCTGGTTTCCAATTCCGAACATCCGCTGCCACATCCGGTCCATGTTCAGGAAATGCATATTTGTGTCTATAATCTCCTTCCATCTGGATGACATCTTGGATTCTGGATAGAATCCCGTCTCAACTAACTTTTGTTGTTCCTTCCTGTTGTGACGTTTTCACACATCGCCCTATTGCAAATGGGGACCCCCACTTTTTTCTTAGATAAGGTGTGTTAGTTGTCTTAGTTTCTTTAGTTGTTAACCTTTGCTAATGTGTAAGAGATGTCAGGTTGAGGTCATGTTGCAAAAATGCTTGAGGATAGAGGTTGTCAATGAGGATAAGAAGTGTCCTGCAGATCAACCTAGGTTGGTAGGAAGTCAAATTGCTTAAGTTCAAACTTAACTCTCAATGATGAGAAGGAGATTCAAAATCTAACCTCCAAAGATGAGAGTTGGTAAAGGAGAGTTGTGCATCAACTTAAGGTGAAAATCTCAAGTCGCATGGATGAGGGTTGAAAAGATGAAAGATGAGACCTTCAAATCACATGGATGGAGGTTAAAATCTAAGTCTCAGAGGATCAAACCTCCAAGCATCAAGGTTAAAATCATCAAGTCAAAATTGAACCTTTGAGGGAAGGTGTTGGATGAAGGGTAAGGCGAATCTGAAAGAGATCTGAACATGAACAGCTGGGAAGTGAATAAAATCAGCCTTTTCACAAAAGTGAGAACATAACCCTCACAAGTCGCAAGCATCAAGGTTCAAAATCATCAAGTCCCAAAAGCGAAACTCTAGACATGCAGGTTGGAGAGATTGTTGAAAGAACAAGCCATACAAACTGAAATCAACACAAGGAATTTTTACAAGGAAGATCACTTAAGTTGAAAGAATGATGGATAAAAGAGATGAAGTTCACAGGAAAGACAATGAAGGGTGAGTTCGCTGATCAAAGAAGATCGCACACAAAGATGAAATTCGCTCCTTCAAGTCACAAACATCAAAGTTGAAATTACTAAGTATTGAAATCAAACTTCCAAGGATCAAGGTTGAATTCTAAGCCGAACCTCTAAACAAGCAAGTTGAAGTCGAATTCTAACTTACACAGCTGGAAGTTGAAATCATTCATGGCAAAATTTGAATTCCCTAAACAACTAAGGCGAATTTTCCAAGAGATGACAGAGTGAACTAACTTGAGGCGAAAATCTTGAGTCACATGGATAAGGATTGGAGATGAAAGATGAGACTTCCAACTCGCACAGCTCAAGGTTGAAAAACTCAGATTAATTCGAACTTCAAAACATGAAGACAAGTCAGATTCAAGTCACATGGCTGAAGGTTGAAAGGCACAAGGAAATGAGACAAAGTTCAACTTGGACAAATGGAGGTTGAAAATGGCTAATCGAACCTCCAAGGATGGGAAATCTAACCTCAAAGGGTGGAAGCTGGAATATTTAAAGATGAAAATCAAACGTCTAAAGATAGAGGTTGAAAATGACTAAGTGTTGAGGTAGAACCTCTATGAGTGGAAGTTCAAACCTCTATCGATGGGAGTTGAAAATGACCAAGTATGGAAATCAAACCTCTATGCATGGAAGTTCGAACCTCCAAGGGTGAACATTAAAATCATTAAGTATTAAAATCAAACCTCCAAGGATAGAGGTTGGAAATCACTAAGTCAAATTCGAACCTCCAAGGGAGGATTAAGATCAAAATCTAACTTCCAAGGGTGAGGGTTAAGATCAAAATCTAACCTCCAAGGATGAGAGTTAAAATTGAAATCTAACCTCCAAGGATCGAGGTTGAGATCAAAATTGAACCCCCAACGATAAGGGTTAGAAATCATTGAGTTTCGAAAAATTAAATCTCTCAAAGAAGACCGTTGAAAGTTGAAAGATCAATGGATCAGAGTTGATGGGCGTTTCAAAACAAGATGACATTACATTAAGTCGGCTAAGAGGAGAAGTAAAATCACAAGGGGTTTAATTCAATGCAAGGCGATTTAGATTAAATTAAATAACAAAGCATTTCTTTATTAACCAAGTCGGCTTTTGAAGAGCATAAACAGGTGTGACTTTTAACCCCAAGCCATATAAGTAAAGGGAAGAAGATCTCTTGAATGATACAAACACAAATGCAGATCATAAACTCGCAGATCAACAAGTTCACCCAGTAACAGGTTCGCACAGCAGATAAGAGGAAGAAAATCGTCCAAGGTTGGTAACATTGCCTGAAGGAAGAAGCTCGCTGGCCTTGAATACACAGGTTCGCCATCAAACAGCACCACAGATCCATTCATTATATCTGGAAAGAGAGGCTTTCAGACATCAACTCGTGGAAGAAGGAAGACTCACTGAACTTGTCTTAAGAGCCAAAAGGCTGAAGGTTTAAGTCAGATTTTTGAGCATAACAAAGCCCAGTCATCTCAGAAATTAACTTCAGAATTTGTTAATCATTAAAGAGAGGAGGAGGTATGACTCAGATTTTCTGAGTAATAATCAGATCTTAAGGAGGGTAACATTCAGATTTTGGAATACAAATTGCATGCACTATCATGACATTTCCAGAATTTGATCCAAAGTCCAACTGGACTTCGATATGACATATCATTTCCAGATTTGTATTTTCTGATTTTTCAATGTTATTTCCAGATCGGGAGGGTTTTTAGGAAGAGTGATTTGCTGAAGTATTAGTATTATTTTCATTAATTTCTTAATGTTTTGATGCAAAAAAATTTGTCCTTCAGGTTTGATGCATTGAGAGAACTTCACAAAGAACACCTCAAAAGCGTGGGAAGGATCATTAATACAAGGACATGATCCAGCTATTCAAGGATGTGGATGAAAGAATCAACAACATGAAGGGAATCACAAAGAAGGAATTCCAAAGGAGTCCAAATTCCAAGTCCAAGGCAAGGAAGTTCAAAATCAAAGAAGGTTAAGGACGAAGATACTTCATGATTCAAAGGATGAAATTATGAATGCTTCACAAGGAGGAAAATTTCCAGGTTAGAGTAAAGAAGAGTGAAAGCGATCAAGGAATGGAGATAATTTCAGAAGAGGCTGATATGGCATCCTATTCGCATTCAAGCCAATCAAGTTACTTCCACATCAGCAGGACCAAGTTCAATGAACCCGATTCATCTCATGGTGGAGCAACTGACACATGGCACCTCATCAAATACTATTTTATGTACTTAACCTATTCTCTCATTGGTTAGAAATCAAAATGGACATGTGTCCAATTCATTGTAATGATCTTATTGGCCAGAAGGAAGTTTGTTATAACAAACCCTAATTAGGGTTTTCATCTTGTAATTTCAGCCATTGATCTCAAATCGATTTGAGTCTTTGAATTGTAATGAGCTCTCTATATAAGGCTCAATCTTCTCATTTGTAAAGGTTAATAGTTAATAGCAGGTTAATAGTTAGCAATTGATCAATAGATAATAGTTAGTTGGCAATTAGAATGGAAGTTAGATTAGGAGAAGGCAAAGATTGTTGCCAAAACTTTGTTGTAAAAGATAATTGATTTCATTAAAGTTATGGTGAATTTGACTTGTCATTTCAACAAGTTACATGGTCTCTACTTCTCAATTCGTTTGCTTTCATGTTGATTAGATTGAATGGAGGAATTTGTTGAATGCATTTGTGTGGAATCCGTTTAGTCCATACCACTAGCCTCTTGCTGATTGTAAGTGTGCCTTGTATGGTCAACTGGAATGATATGAGCTTAACTTCATTATTATATATCCATTGTTTATGAATTAACTTCAATGGTAATCAATGTCTGATGACAATGATTTGAACATCTTTGAAATGCCCTTAGAAGATTGCATTGAGCTTGTGTCAAATTGTTCAGTTTGATGGTGAGACCTCGCCTAGTAGGATTCCGTCAAATCATTCACTCTTCTCTTGCATTCTTAGGATTAGAATAGACTCCCTAAACCCCATGTCTTTGGCTCTTTCTTTATTCTCCAAGCAAGTAGTTAGGATCTAAGTTCCAGCAATTCAAGCATTCAATTATTCAATGTAAGTCCCCTCGTGATTCCAGCATAATCACATCAAACTATAGAGCTTATCCACACGTCGTGACCCAACATTTATGAACCTTGGAGTTGTCTCAAGTGATCCTTATGTGAATCTTCAGCATTTGAGTAACTTTGTTCAAGAGAGGATAAGATACTTTTTCGGTATTTTATTTTGTGTTCGCGTGTGTATGAAAAACACATCAACACTTCTGAATGCTAATTCCGGACTTCGACATTGCACCTATATGAAGCTAGAAGTTAGAAACTTCGGAAAATTTTCCCAATAACTATTTTTAGAATTGAATAAGTTCTGATTTCTTAATGATTTAGACAATTTTAGGGATGGAAATCGGGAATTTTATATATAGTCTCAATGAATTCCGAAAATAGAATGTAAATACAACAAGGTTAGGGTATGGAACCCTCATGAAATTCATCAAAATCATAATTTTCAGACTTAACAAAGTCTGAAGACACCTCCTTATACTTAGAAATTTCATCAAAATTAGAGTGCAAAGGAGTATACTGGATTGGGAAATGAGCTAGGAAAAGTGTGAAAAATAGGATTTTCACTCAAAAATTGTCTGAAGACACCTTTCCCAGGTCAACAATGACTGCCAACAAGTCTGAAGACAACCTGCAACTCTATAAATTAGTCACTATAATCATGTTGCAATCACGTGAAAATGCACAGATTTGATGAAAATAATTTTCCCATGGTGAAAAAAATCAATTCCGGGTATGTATGTATGGCTGGTAAAAGAAAGATTTCTGAAGACAAGTCTGAAAATGTGTGTTTCAGACTTACCAACACCTTGCAAAGTGATAAGAAACCCTGGAAATGATCACAAAATGACACAAAAATGCCCTCCAAGTAAAATCATTAAAGTTGCGAAAGGGCTGAAAATGAAGAATTTTCTGAGGACAGCCCCTAGCAATGGTGTCTCAGATCTGCAACAGCGATAACAAGCTCTCAAAATGCACTCAAATGCCCCAAAATCACCTCCAATCAAAATCGCCCAAGGTGGAAGTTGCTGGGAAATAAAAACCAAGTCTGAAAATCAAACTTCCAGCCAACAATGGAGGTAAAATAAGTTCCAGCAATGGAGGAAAAACTCAGATCTGAAGGTTGCAAGGTCACGCAGCAATGACAGCCAACAATGATGAAGGAAATGCACCAAAATGGAGGAAAACGACCTCCCAACAAAAATCGCCATTCTCCACAAATGGCGCCACCTAAGAAAATCGCCAAAAATCTAAAAATTTGTCTTCCAAATCAGCTCCGATCGACTCCAAAATAAATCGCCTAGGTCTGAAATGAAGAAAATAAATAATGAAATCAACTTTCAGCCTCAAAGGTGTCAAGTTGACACTTCACCAAATTTGCCCAGCTGGAGAAATTCGCCCAAATCAGCAACTTAACACTTACACTTGGCAAATATAATATTATTATATTGCTGGCCTCCCTCTTTTAAACTAGTTTTCACCACACAAGTAATGTGTGATAAAACTTTGCTCTTTATACTTGCCTGGGGAAAATCGATTTGCTTCTAGAAGGTAAAAATCATTTAATGTTTATTGCAAATCATTTATTAATTATTTTTGTTTTCTTTTAATAATCGTTAATGATCCCAAAAATAATTAAATTTGGGGTCATTTATTAAAAATATTTAAAATTTGGATCAAAATTGACCCCTAGGGGAAAATCGCCCCATATTGGGATAAAAATCCCAATGGAAAATTCATTTAAAGTCATCAAAATGTCGTTTGGGAAAAAATCGACCCCTATTGGGATAAAAATCCCAGCAAAATTTCCATCAATTTGCACAAAAATGCCTTCAAGGGAAAATCGACCCTTGTCTGGAATGAAAAATTCCAACTTAGATTCGTCATTCAGCTCAAAAAATCACTTTGGGGGAAAATCGACCCCTAAAGATAACTTTCCAAATCAAAAATCATCAAAGTCATCACTAGTGGAAATTGCCCTCATGTCTGGAATCATTATATGCATCAAATCCTTAAAATCTCGTCATAAAAAGCTCTGGTGGAAAATCGATTGTCATCAGGAATCATCATTCCAATCATCCGCAATCCTAGTGGAAAAACGTGGGTCATCAGGAGGATTTCCCAACACTTAAATCTAATTTTTTACCTCTTGGTGGAAAGTAGCCCCATGTCTAGATTCGGAGTGGGGGAAAAAAGGGGGTCCATCAAGAATCCAACGGAAATTCACCTCCCATCAGGATTTTGAGTGGGGGAAAATCATGGGTCATCGGAAATGTGGGGGGAAAAGCACCTCCCATCAAGAATTTTGACATTTTGACCCTTCGAACATGGATTTTCATTGGGAATTTAACAATTTAACAACTCAAAATCATCTGGACACTTAAAATTTTCAATAAAATGCATCGAGACTTAGGCAAATTTACCAAAATTTGAGTGAAACAAAAGGAAACCTATTGAGATAAAGTGCAAAATCAACTTGAATAACTTCCTAGGAGTGAGAAAACAACTCCTAAAGGTCAAAAACACCCTAGCACTTAAATATTACTGATGAGGACATTCAAAAACACATTAACACTCAAAAGGTCTACACTTAGACAAAATTAGGATCATTTAAACTCTTGACTTCTACGCACTTGACCCTATAACTTCAAAACCCTAAACGACAATTAGGCATGATCAAAATCCCGAGACTCGGGCATGAGAACTCAAAATTGCCCACTATGCTGCCAAAACCCTATACTAACCAACGTAGAAAGTAGGAAAGAGGGAGGTCCCCGTTTGCAATGGGGTGATGTGTGAAAAGGTCACAACGCCGTCCTGTGAGAGAGTTTCAGAACAAAGTCAGATGAGAACCAGGGAAATAAAGGAGAGACTCATCTACTAGTGACACATTCATCTGAAGTGAAATTGGGGTAAACATTTTAGCAAAAGCAGAAAACATCATATGGGAGCAGGGCTAGTAGACCATTTCAGCAGTAGGTGAAAAAATCCAGTGAACAAAAAAATTGCAAGGTCAAGACTCTTTTGGGAAGTTTAATAGGTTTTCCTTCCATCTCTTGGTATGAGTGATGTTCCAAATTCTTCCATTTCATCTTGGCAACTCTTGCGCTCATACTTGAGCATAAATACTGGTACCAATTGGGAAATGAGCCAAGGTGATTTGAAAATCATTTAGAAAAAGTGAAACAACTTTTACAAGTTCTTAGAACAAGGGATAAAAACAGGAAGAACAATGATTTTTGGAGATGCACAGAGATTATCAAGCCTTGAACAATATCACTATCAAAAAGAGGTATACACTCGCACAAATTGATAAGTTGTCAGACCAACTTCAGCACTCCATGTATTTAGCAATGTTGGATCTCAATTGACATACCATAAATTTCATATAAAGGAGTAAAATATATTGTATACAGCCTTACAACAAAACAAAGTTTGTATGAATTCTTCAAGCCAGCAGATGCTAGATATGCCAGCTACTTTATTTTGTTAGGGAGAATGCCTTAATTGTAGGAGCCTCTACAGTTAATGATGGTTAATCTGGAATGGTGTAGATGGCCAAAGGCAAATGCTGTTGAAAGAAAAAAGTGTGAAACAGAAGATCCTTGATGAAGATTGATAGTCTACAGTGAGGTAAGAAATTGCTGATTTTATTATTATATTATTATGCTGTTGATTTATTAACTTTGTAATAGCATTCACTCTTTGTCACTTGAGTCTTACTCTTTTTTGAAATTTTAATTTTCGTAATTTGTTAGAAAAATGTTTGCTCCTTCATCTCCCATGTTGATATAGACTCTCCTAGCTTTGGAGAGATTTATGAGACATCTGACAACATGCTTGGGCTAATAAAACAAACCATTCATAGCAGGGATCATTTATTTGAGATTTTATGAGGAGCATATTACGGCCATTGTGATGAAGCAATAGAACACCATGAACACCTATCTTCATATGGCAGTTAATGCTCTAAATCCCAAATAGTATGTAACAAGGCCTTGGAGAATGCCTCCATCTGATGATGAAGATGTGACTGAAGGCCCTTCAAAAGATGTTTATTGATGAGGAGCCTACATTACTTCAAACATGGTGGTTAGCTTGTCAATCTCCATGCTCCAACATTCTATAAATTGGACAAAGACAAATAGAGCAATGCGAGCTCAAACTGACTCTGTTGGATGGTGGATGTGGCATAGCAAGAATGCATTAGAGAGTTGAGAATACAGACACCACTCGCCTCCTTTCATAGGTTGTCAGTTCCTTTGGTACAGCGAGGAATTGGTTCACATACAACTTTATCCAACCACTCAAGCTAAATAGCCTTACCTCTCAACAAGCAAAGAAGTAGATGGCCATGCATGGTACCTTGCACCTTAAGATTGACAAACTCTTGAATATCAGTAAATTCCAACCACACGCTAAGAGTTGATCCCAAATATGCCACACAAATGGATGAAGGGAAGGCACAGGAGGGATTGACTGGGGTTGCATTAAATGAATTAGCCCCTTGTAGTGGCAATAACTCAGATTCAAACTCCAATTTTGATGCAGTGTTAGCAGATGTTGATTAGTCAGTGCAGCAGATTTTCCATGGTTTTGTCATCTTGTAGTTTAAACTTGCGGCCTTTGAGCATTTTACTGTAATTTTTATATAATGCATGCACACTGACAATGAAATCAATTAAATTTTGTTAAATTGATTGTTGACTTTCATGTGAAATCTCAATTCAGCCTTAATCTTATGCATTAAGATTCTATAATGTATATAAGGAATGCCTTATCGTTATCATATGATTATTTCAAATTTCCTATATCTTTAAATTTTTCCTATTTTTTAAATAGCCATCAACTGGCATCCCCTTAAAAACAGCCTCCCAAAAAATCCATCCCAAGGAACATCCCCTTGTCTCCTCCCATCCCTATCCCATAAACTTGGTGTATCATAGGTGTTCACACTTGGTGTAAGTTTTATTTCCTACTACTATATAACCTTCTACATGGTGTAACTAATTTGTGTATCATACGTGTTCACACTTGATGTGAATTTTATTTCCTACCACTAACAAACATTCTACATGTTAACTAAATTGTGCTTTCATATGGCACTCAATATATCATTCAATATAGACAATATTTTAAACTGTACTATGGTGAATACCCTTTTAAAAACCACACCATATGTGTATCCTTGTAAAAAAAATTAGCTGTGCAAAGAATCTAATTCAACTTCCTATTGATGTATTTTGCTCCAACTGTGGAAGCAACACTAGCTGCACACAATTTATAAATCGATAATGTGATATCTATCTTTCTTACTGTCAAAAATATTTGTGTCGATGCAAGTCTTTCAAGGTGTTGATAAAAGAGCAAAACAATTTATCTTTGAAAAATGAAAACTATAGGGAAGCACAAGGAATTTTCATCTAATTGAATATTATTTGTAGGAGAAAATAATTATATAGAAATTAGCAGATCTGCTTGCATAAACATAATCCAAATTATCATTCGAATCTAATATCAATATGGCATGCAGACTAAGCTTCAAAGAGAGAGTCAGAAGCATATCCTCCTTTTTAATACAGCTAAACTCATAATGCCACTATGCAATGCCTCTTCTGACAAAGGCAAACACTACCATACTTGTAAAGTAAGATTTACCTACAAGAAAAAAGAGAGAAAATCATAGATACCAAACTCAAAAATCTTAAAATAGCTACTCCATTCTACGCCTACACGTTTATACTTCACTTGTTTCACAATCTTTGAATAGAAAGAAAGAGAAAGAAGAATGATACCTTATATATTTGCGACATTCAATTATGAAACGACTGTCTTTCTTTCTAACACCTAATAGAAGCTTCCAACCTTTAGGGAACCCTTGAACAAAGTCTTCAGCTTCCACAATCTTACGTTTCTTTCTTTTGGAAGCCCATTCCCCACCCAATTTCTCAAAATACACTTGTAGATCTGCTTCTGTTTCTAAAGTTCGAAATCTTCTCTTCAGTTGAGGCACAAATGGTTCTCGCATACCCAAAGGCTTAATGTCACCAGTACAAGCAGAATTTTGTGTCACAGTCTTATTCATATCTGCTGACATTTGGTCACTCTGTGAGCAGTTACTTGTAGTTTCATCCTGTATATATCTGACAACTGTTTTAATGGTATCAGTGGTAGCATCTGCTGTTTTGTCATTCTCAGCTCCTGCATTCCAAATGGTTGTAATGGAGCTGCAGTTTTTCATAGAAGTATTCTGTGTATCCCCTGGTATTTTGAGCACAAGTTTTTCTTGTGCATTAACATGCTGTCCCTTCCTTCTCGCATCCTCTTTTGTTCTCAGCTTCTTTTTCGGTCTATCCAAGCTTTCATCCAGTGTAATCTTATTCCTGTCCATGTCCAGAAACGTTGTCATCGATGCCTGCTGCATCTTTGCATCCGAAATAACACTAGCTTCATCACAGATTTTATCTTCTATCTTTTCAATGGAACTCTCAATCTGCATATCCTGAATGACATTGTTGCTTTCAATCAGCTGTAAACTGTCCTCTACTTTGGGTGGGCATATGACATCAGAATCATGGTCAAGGGTACTATTTGAAGAGGGATTGCTGGCACTTGCTGAGTTAAGAGAAGGAAGATGGGTTGACTGCAAAGCCAATGCATCTTTTTGGTTTCTGTCTCCAGTAATTTTACATACAGAAGAACGTTCTCCTTTCATAAACAACTGCCTCAGCAGCTGCAGAATATGATTATTATCGTTTAGATCAGATGCGCCTTCATGGTTCCTTCCACCTCCAATTGAGGGTCTTGACACACTGAGAAGCCCAGCTCTCCGTCTTGTAACGCCACCAAGTTGCTGCTTTCTTCTCTGAGATAGACGCAACCTTGAATAAGTTTGCTTCCGACTACCAGCACTCTCATTAAAAATAGACCTGTCTATCTTGGGGACCACAATATCATCAACCCGCAGGTCCAAATACTCATCTGAACATTGTGCCGCACAGTTGATTTCATCTTGAGACAAATATCGCAAATCTATGACTGGAATTTTACAAAAATCAAGATGACTGTCCAAATCATCCAAAGCTAATGCCATCACCTGATGCAATGAGTGTCAATTCCAAGCAAGCTTATAAGTTATGGCACCTGTAAATAACTATAAAAGCTGGATGACTGAAGAAACCACTCAAAGTACTAAACACTCTATGCCGTTAATCAAAATTATGATATCTAAAGTGTTAAACTCTTTTGAATCACTACTCATAAAAGTTAGGTCAATGAATAAAAAACTCTAGTATTTTATACTCTAAATAGCTAGTTCAAAAAAAGTTTACTTATCACAACATCCAACAAAAAAGGAATCAAGAAGATAGATCCAATACATTGGTAAAACAAAGGAATTGACTCAGATGCAAGAAATTTTCAAAAATCAGCTATATAATAATGCCAGACTGTTTTAAAATCAATATTCATGAAATAAGAGCTATTAACAGAATAACAAGCACTAAATACTTTTAATACAGTCAATCCTTAAAAATGACATCACTTAATGTTAAATTGCAGAAATCTCATGATTCTCATCCACACAAAATACACGTAATTCTCCACAGTTAATGAGGTGAGAGACAAATAGTTTGCAAGAAAGAATTCTGTATGGTTGAGAGCTGTGGAAGGGTTTCCAAGTTAACTTTTGATGGAGCCTGCAGAGACAATCCAAATCTTGCTGGAGCAGTAGTGATTAGAGATGAGCATGGCAACTTTGTTCACAGAATTTCTCTCAATCTTGGTTGTTAAACAAATAATGAAGCAGAGTGGGAGGCTATGGTTGCTAGGATTTATTTGGCCTCTTCTCTTGGAATTAAAAATATCCTGTTTGAAGGAGACTCTCTTAATGTTATTAACGGTCTCCGTAGAGGCAATTATCCTAATTGGAAACTTCAGCATTATTGGGGAGGCGGAATGATGGTATTAGATGGCATGCTCCCTGAATCATGGTCAGGCCAAAGGGAACAGTTAGCCTTAAAGCCACCGTAGGCGATCTTTTGATTCTTGCTTAAGCCACATGACGGCTTTTAAAGTTGTCCTTTAATTATTAGTGGATTGTGTGATTGTTGTGCGAGGGAGGTGATTTGACTGAGGTTAGTCTTTAAATTAAGCTCACTGCATGCAAATTAACCACCAGGGCGTGTGAATGAGGCTTTTATTGGTGGGAAAGTCATTGGCTTCTTTTTTTTCATTGTTGTTTTTATTTTCAGTTGCAGGTTGTGGGAACAGTGATGGCCAGTGGTAGTGGAGTTTGGTTTCGGTGGCATTATCTCAGTTGTCCTGGGGACTCAATTGCAAAACATGGTGAATCTTCTCAGCCCTGTGATCCTTACTTACATGGAAGAGTGTCTGATAGATGCCTAAAAACTATCTTCCAGTGCAAGAATATGACTATGCTCAGGTTTGTTAAAGCAGTGATGGGGAATGATGGTGTGGGTGTTTCTTGCTCTCTGAGTGCCATTGATGGAGGTGTGGATGTTGTTGTCGAGGCATTTTCTGCCAGAATACTCTTCTGATTCAGGACTGGTGATGGAGGAGCCGAAGGAGAAAGATGATAAGGAGCCTGGACCCTCCTTGGTGACAACTATGGTGGACATTAGTCTGGTCAGAAAGAAAACACTCAAAATTTACAGGAAGCTGCACGAGTTACAAACAAACTGCTCTGATTTGGGTATAGTTGTGGAGAACTTGATGGTGACTCATTCTGAGGTGCATCTGCAAGTGTCAAGCACAATTACAATGCCAGCCTTGGATTCTGAAACATTGTCAAGATCGAAGAACCGGGGAGGTTTTCCAGAACATTAAGTTCATTGCACTTGATGTGCTTGGAAGGGCTGATGGGGCTGGTAATATTTCTTCAGAGCGAGAAGAGATGGTGATGCAGGAAGTGGCAGACTGGGATGTTCCTTCTGGTTTTGGTGTTGGTGAATGGAAGCCTTGTGAGCAGTCTTCTAAAAGTTGGTAGTCTTTTTGGATGATCAATTTTTGTCGTGATTTTTAAACTATAAAACATTCCTTTTCTAAGCATTTATGTTTTGTTTTGGGTGAAAGCCCCAATAGATCCCTCATTATTTAATCAAACGAATACACAAGATTCTTTACCCAAAGTTTGATGTCAAAGAACACTACATAAATATTAATGTTAAAACTCTTTTGAATCTCTGATTATGAAAGATGGGACATCGAAGGAAGGCCAATTACTAAAACTTTCAACCAGGTTAATCCCGATAAAATAGCATCTAGTTATGTTGAACAATAAAGCCCCTTAAAAACAAAATAAAGAAAAAAAAATTCCCGAAGTTGGTGTCAATGAGCACGAGGTAAGTATAAATTATTGAGCTCAGTCCTTAATAAAAGTCGTGAAAACGCCATGCATTTATGTCTCACTCGCCCAATTTCTCTTCTCTTTTGAAGATTGAACATTAAAGATTCTCACTCAATGCACAGTGACCTCACAAGCGAGCAATCAAAACTTTAAACGCTATAAAAAAACGCATGCAAATGATTTTGCTCATTTTGGGACCTTTGAGTTTTAAAAACTAGCAAACGGTGATCCCAGAAGCACACGTGCAAAATATAAAGATCAAACAGAAGCCTACAAGCATTTTATTTCTCTTAATTTTTTTTAAATTCCAAAGCAAAAATTCAGAAGTCTTACTGTGAAGTTATCTAATTCAAAAAAAATTAAACTTGTTTTCAAATAAAAAATCCTACCCTGAATTTGCACTAAAATTCAATAACAGAATGAATTACTGTGCTACATTGTCAAGAAAAAACTAACTAAAACTGTAGTAGAAACCCTTACCTTCGAGAGCCGACCAGGATTCTTTGATTTTGTTCGTTTGCAGTATCAAATCCTACATAGCAGGCAGCTCAAATTTATTTATTTTATTTTTCCAATCAGGGTCACGATTTTCATTGCTTTAAATACTATTCCATGTAATTCGCATCTTGTCATGAGAAAATATAATACAGAAAATTAATCAGGGTTTCTTCATGGGAAAAGGTTAAATAAACTAAACCCCAGTTAATGTAGTTTTCCCGGGCGCGAAAGTCTAAATCCGCCCGCCTATAGTATTACGTATGTAGTGGAGGGGTATAAAGAATTTTGGAGGACTTGAGCTTATGATAGAAGAGAAATTATAAGAACATGGTAAGGGTCTAGAAGTTGTGCTTATTAATTTTGGGAGCATGTAATAGTTACATGAAATGTTGTTTATTAAGAAATATAAAATAATTTTTTTATTTATTTATATATAATTAATTTTAGAGGTGTGATTCATCTTACATCAACATATTTAGTGAGAAGTGTCTTTATAATGAATTTTAAAGATTTAACCAAAATTTAATCATAGAACCCTTAGTAATTAAACAAAAAAAATATCATTTATTGTTAGAAGAATATCATATTTTTATTTTAAAAATAACTTATGTACAACCTAAATGATCTCAATACCTTTTTTGTAACCATAAAACATGTGATTTGTAACTTTTATATCTAGATAACATGAATGATCTATTAGTTGAACTCAAAAATATTATTTATTGATATAAAAACAATGCATTATAATTTAAGATATAACTTGTATATTAATAATTGAATACAAAATTATAATTTATTGTTTTAAAAACAACACATTATAATTTAAAATACAACAATAGTCAATGTTAAATGATCATTAAAAAAAATTACTTTTCACATTTCATGATGAAATATAAAGTATTTATTGTGTTCACCTTTTATATTTGGGATAGGATAAACATATGAAATGAAATAGTCCAATGCATATGCATTGCTACCACAATAGTTGTATGCATAAAAATAGAATTTTTTACACAAGTACTTGTTTAGATGAACATCGTATTTTATAAATAACACATTTATATTAGATAAATATTATATTTTATATGGTTCAAAAAATATTCATTTCACTTGGTAATGAATGTATTTATGATTTTTTAAGATTATTTTATTAAAGTGATCTAAATGAAATAATAAGTGTATAGGTGATATATTTTGACATAAATTTTGTGCATTGTATTTTTGTATCTTGTAACTTGGTCATGATACTTAGATTCTCTATTTGTCGCTCTTGACCAAATTTGTAACTATCAACTTGATATAGGTCACTTATGCAATCATGGGCTTCAACCCTAAACTTTAAAAATGAAATTTCAAAATATTATTTGTTCACTCCCTCTTATTAGTCATTGTGAGCTAACCTAACACACATTTTTTGATTGTGCACTTGCTTGATGTTTTCAATCTTTTACTTGGAGTGGAAAAGTCAATTTTACTAAGGGTGTGACTAAGGAGAATGTGACCCTTAAATTCGTTAGATTAATAAAGTTGTTTCTAAACACCACCAACCCTTACATAATGTAGATGGTCAAATCCTCCCCCACTTCTCCTATCATTTTTTTCTCTAATTAAGTAAATAAATCATTGCTTAATAAATTTTACTAATTACCCCTAAACTAATTATTTTTAGTCACAAATCGATTAATCCAAATTGAATAATGTGACAAACCTAACCAATCAATCATAAATAATCCCCCTTCACATCTATAATGTTAATTAGTTAACCTTAGTCCAAAATTCATCTAACTAATTAATTAATTAATACGTGTTTATTCAATTGATTAGGCTAATTAATCAACTTTTAGTATGTTCTTTTAATAAAATTCTACCTCATACCACTAAAAGAAAAGGCGACTTGACCTCTAATCTTCACCATCCATCTAAAAACCAAAGAGTGGATCTAAACTCTCCATCTTCACACATATCTCCTTAAACCACTTGTCCCTGCTTGATCACACATGTGTGAGCATACAACATGGAGGAACATTGACCTTCCATTTCATATCTCAATCTCCATCCTCCACATATCTCCTCCATTCATTCCCAATTACACACATCTCCCTCCATCATTCATTTTAATGAAATGTCATCCATTGATTAGACACATTTTACCACTTGCTAGAACTTATCAAGAGGCTAGGATGCACATCCATACAAAGAAATCCTAGCCCTTGATTTCACCCTTCAATCCAAACCCTCCATGTCCAACTTGGAAAGTCTATTTGAGAAGGCTTACCCAAAGGACATGGAGATCAATCATTCAAGGTATTTAAATGACAAACTGAGATACATCACAGTGAAGAGCATCCACAATATAATCATTCAACATTTGGAACATATCACAAAGATCCAAATTTGGGGGTATAATGTTATTATTCATTATATTTACATAATCATGAATTCTAGCATCCATTTTTCGTTCCAACTTGAGTCTATGAGACTTGCTTGAGTTGTTTCATTGCTTGTTTATGCATCTAACACACCTATTTTAGCTCAAATTTTACGTCCAATTTTTGGGAATACTCAAGGTGTTAGTGTGAATGGGGTTATTTCCTATCTATTTATTAGTGGGAACCTATTCACATGCATGTTAAGGTTACTTGAGCCCTAGGTTGCATCTTAAGTTGGGTTTCATTATTCTAAGTTAGTTTTCCTTATATCCTAGGTGTCATTTCTAGAAGTTCCTTATAATGGGGCCATGTATAATTATTTACTTTTAATTATTAAGGAATGGATATTTTCTCATGCATTTGATGTTTGTATCAAGGGTAGTCACATTGCATAGGATTAAGACACATGTCCACATCTTGCATACTCCTACCTCATACCTTGCATATATAAGCAAGGCCTCTTGTACATTTATATTCATATTCAACTATTATTAATTTATGCATTGTTATGCAAGGTATCTTGTAGATATCTCTTATGGAAGCTATTACATCTAGTAGGGATCCTTGGGGATGTCGAAGAGTCACCTATCTACTCCTACACAAAGGATTCTTGATATAAGAAAAAATATTGTTCTTAGAGCTTATTTTTGTGAATTTTTTTAAGTTTTGATGTTCTTAAATGCATTTTAGGTTTGGGGTGTTTTCTTTCTACATCATAGCATATGTGTATGGTACTCATTTCTACCTCTTAATATAAAAAATATACTACATGGCACCTATGCAAACAATATACACATATAGTGCTCATGAAAATTTTTCCCCCTTCCTAACCTTGATGTTGTATATTTTTTTTCTCTTTGGATTTTACAAGCATCTTCCCTTTCATTTCTTATGATCGTGGAATCTATTTTGATGTTGTTTCGTCAGTATTTTTATTAGGTTTAATGGATTTCTTTATGCAATGTTTCACTATCATTTCACTCATTTTCACTTTGTACTAACCTTGGTTTTCCTATGTATCATCCTTAATATCCTTCATAAACTCTATTTTGTAGGACGTAGTGATTTTAAGAACAAAATTTAAAGTTTGTAGGTTTGTGGGTTTTTTTAGCATAAACAAAATGCTACATGGTTCCTACGCACTTATCGTGGAACCTCTATATTTCCCATGCCAATTGTGCTCTTTGGTGATATTTGGGTCATTTGTGATCACATTTGCATGATTGTAGCTTTTAACTTACTTATTTTCCTTGTATTTTGTGCTTTAGGTTCTTGCTAACATTTACTTTGTAGTGTAATACCCCACCTCACATGTAACTAAAACAACCCTAATTTGTTTTATACATTTCCTTAATATAGGGTTAGATGGATTGAGGGTGATAGAAGAGGTGATTGTGTGGCAATATTTTATTTTTTGTTGGCAAACTTGATGGAAATTATACACCTTTATCCTTCAAAATATTTTCATGAGAATGCATTTAAATAATGGTGGGAATTAAATGACATTTTATGGATGGTCTCTCATAGGGCCCAATAATCCTTGTATTTCATTTTTGGCATTATGCTTTGCTGCCACTATCTTATTTAATGAAGATATTATGCACTTGCAATTTAGTGAATATAAATTTAAATTATAAGGTAGGTCATTGTTCAATGTTAGAATTGTACTAGTAAATAGCTAGGTGAATGATTCACAATTAAAATTATGGATATTCGACTAACAACTAATATGATTTCTAATGTGGTCTAACTATGCTCATAATAATGTTGGCTAATGTGCAGGAAAGTAATTTCATGAATAGGAGAAAGTAGAACCATCTAGACCAAATCAGAGTACATATTTGAGAAGCTCTAAGTTTAACCCTCTTAGACTTAGAAAGTTATAAAGTTATTGTTTGGGTGATTAAGCTTATGAAGTTTAATATTATGGGTGAAGTTTAAGTACGATCGAGGGAGGTATTTAATCATGAGTTATGTGATTATGTGTGTCTAAGTGGGGTTAGGGTTTGGGAACCCTTATTGAAGTCTAAAAATTTGTATTGAACTTTGAAGGGGTTTTTAAGGAGTGATGTTTAAGTGCAAAAATAGACCCATGGGGTTTATACCTCTAACATAGGGTCATAATAAACATGAAATAATGTCCTTAGGGCTTGATTTAACCCTTCAAAATATCTCATTAATGTTAGTGACAAATTTTTGAGATTGGGTGGGGGTAAAAGGATTGAAGGTACCAACCCCATCCCCAAAACTAATCTATGAGTGGAGAGTTTAGGGATGGAGTGTCCAAGTGCATTTCCCTCTCTTTAATGAGGGAAAAAACCCTCTTGGTGGGAGGAGTGGATGGGAAGGTGACAAGTGTCACCTCCTCATCCAAGGGTTTAAAGTTGAAACTCCTATATATTTTGTTTGTGAATGAGAAGTTGGGTGTTGCCCACTTCTCCTTTTGGAAAATCCTTATTAATTTTTTAGGGGAGAGGAGAGAGATAGGAGAAGGATAGGGTAATTGCATATGGAGATGGTGATCAAAATGCATAGTTTTAGAGAGATGAGTTATCCTTCTTTCCTTGCAACTATTAAGTTTGTCTTTTGTATGAAATTTATTTATTATGTTTTACTTGTTTTTTTTCTTCAAAAGTGTCATCAAGGAGAGTTCTTGGTGGTAATTGGGAATATTGTAAGAAATATGAGTAGTAAAAATGCTAGAGTGTTTATTTGTGTGATAGGTAAATGGGTTTTGTGAATGGGCTATTACCATTTAACACAATGGATATATATTGGCTCCTTCTTGCTCGAGGGTATGGCCAGAGCCCCTTAAGGCTTCATGATGCCATTACAGTAGGGTGGAGATAAACTTTCATTCCATTGGATTGTATTCATTAAAGATTATTCATGACGTGAAGACCACATGTGTTTGGATGTGCATTTGCTGATTTCATAGTACTCTTGTTGTTAAAAAGAGCAAGTAATAAAAGCAATAGGCTATCATGTGTGAAAGAAATATAATGCTGATTGTTGTAAAGTATTATGCAAGATTTGTATGAGATTTTTGTTCCTCTCCATTATATTGATTAAATTGTTCTCGCATTATGAGACTTAAAGTTAATTTATGAAAATCTTATAGAGATATTAATTGTATTATCCATAGATAGTTCATTTTCTCCACATAAACCAAAACTTTGTATTAGTTCTTACAACCAAAAAAATTGTCATTGTAAAGCAAGAAATGATGCTAATGGTTATAAAAAAGTATTTAAGTGGAAGAATAAGATTTGAATAAATTTATGTTATATTGAAGTAAAAGAAAAGAAGGAAAAGAAAATAAGTGGATTTTTATTGTTTGGTAGGCAATGTAATGTGTGAAAAGTTACTTGGTTTCGCCATTACATGTAAGAAGACCACTAATTTTTACTTAGAGACCATTGCATTAGGGAAAGATGGAATTTGATAGATCTAAGCCTAAGAGACCAAGATTTTGATCAAATTCCAGGGGTTTTAGATGTGCATCTTCTTTCCCTTTAAATTGAATTGATTTGATTAAGAATGTTTAAAGTAGGTTAAATGTGTGTAAATTGAAGCAACTATGCATAAACAATGAGCTACAGCATCAAACAGAGCGACAAACTTGGATTTGAGCAACATGTGAGTGTTTGGATTTGTTCCCAGAAAGTCGACTTGAATTGTTGGGATTAGAGTCCTGGTTGCTTTGGTCCTCTGAACTTTTCATTGTCCAAAAGGGAACTTGTTCGTCTCTGTGAATAATGTTGATCCTAAAAATTACTACTTTGTACCTGTTCCTACACATAGTAGAGAAGGGAAAATGGTCAGGAATAGGGTTGCCTTAGGTCGAACCCCGATTTTGGAATTAACCAAGAAATAGAATTGAAATGTAAATGCAATATTGTAATGGAAATGTTTTCCTTTTTGAGAAAAAGGCAGAAAATTTCTGAAGCACTAATGTTATACCTTTTAATGAAGTTTTGTTTATCTTCACAAGTAATTAGGGTTTCATGTAGATAGTCTTCATAAAACATAGAACATGAATGCATCTTGAATGCTTGAATCTTGACTTTACTTTTGCTCCAATGCTTGAAAGAAGAATGATTGCTTCCTCACTTGAATTTGTTGGATGTAACTAAGGACTTGAATTTTTTGGATTGATTGTCAAAATGAGAGGAGTGGACCTCCTTTTATGCATGCTAGTCGAAAAACAAATTAATTTGTCGACACGGGATCTAGGTTCCCGCTCAAATTATGTTACCATTATGAGGCCCCAAAATATGCCCTTTTGGAGAGGACCAAGGTGTTGGGCGCCATAGTCCCTGAGGACCAAAGCACCCAACGCCCTGGTCCTGGACATCAGGGTGCCAAGATCTTGAGGAAGGAAATGTAGATTATGAAAAATTGAGTTAAATACATAGTGTGAGAAGAATCAGTGCTTCAATCAGGCCTTAGGGGATGAACACAAAAGTGAGGGCCCAAGTGAGGACAAAATTGTAAGAGAGTACAATTTAGGATGCTACTAGTAGTGCATAGCCATGCCCATCCCCTCCGCACATGATGGAACAAAAATCTGAAAACAAAATTAATAATAGTAAGGTAAATAAGAATGAATAAACTTAATATTATTGGCAGAGCATTCAATAATAAAATAAGTATATGCCCACTACCATTACCCTTTCGTCCTATGTGTGTTGTGCAATTGTTGTAATTGTTTTGTTTGTTTGTACTTTATTAACTCTGCTAAATTACACACCTATGTATTTGTTATCAGCCACCATTGGGGAGTCTGAAGCTTCTAGTGTGGTAACTCCTTTCCCTATATTGGAGTATCCCCTTTTGGCCTTAAATCATTATTTTCTTTGGTTGACCATGTATCAAGTTTAAATGCATCTTTCCTATTGCTTAAGAGAACCAAAAATATGTTGACTGATTATAATGAAACCCAAATCTAGGAGCAAAACTCAAGAGTATTACCAAATCATTGTCTAACTAGTATATGGATCACACAACTTGAGATGTAGAATAAAAATAAATACTTGACCATCGTAGATGTAATTTGGGAAAGCCTGTATAACTACAATCACCTCTCATTTTAAGACAAGAAATAATGTTTCCACAAATTTAAATAAATAATGTAGCCAATCAACTTAGTTACCTTACTTTTAGGAGGTAAATTCTCAAGACTGTCATGGGATTGACTAGTCATTGCATGTTCCCCATGCCTTAAATGTTGCTTGCATAAGTGGCACATAAATTATATGAAATGCATGTATTGAATCCAACATTGTATTTAAGGTTGTCTCAATCTATTCTTTGTGTTATTATGACTTCCTATAGAAAAAAAAATTGTAGACGCCTAAAATTAATTAAATATTAATTTAATTAATTTAGCCTTTTTCGCATAATTAATTATATTAATTATGTCGGGCATTCTTCTTCTTAAAATTAATTAAATTATATTCTAATTAATTTTGTCACCTTAACCATATAATTAATTTATTAAAATTAATAATCCAATTCTTCTAAAATTATTTCAATCTGAAACCTTAGCCAATCTAATCTTGGCTATTTAATTAATACTAATTAATTAACTAATGCCTTGATTCCTACAAATCACCCTCTTAATCCCCATCACTTAGCCTAATTAATCCTAGCCTAATCATGATCATCATTTTCTCCAATTTTTAAATTCCTCCACTCATTCTCCCTCCTCATGCCCCATCCTCCTAATTCATCCTCTTGCATTCTAATCCCCCATTATCCCACTTAATCATTTGTACATTCTTAATCACCATGGTTAGGGATGGTTCAACTCTTTGTCATTAATGGCTTTCCCATCTCACCTCCCAACCTTAAATGCCACCCACTTTTGTCTATCCAAGGAATTTCAAATTCCTTGAGTCTTACCATGCACTCTCTTCCCAAGGAAATTTCAATTCCTTTATTATTCATTCTTCTAATGCCCCCTCTTTCTTGGTAATTTTTAATTCCCCTTTGTCCTCTCCCGAGGAATTTTTAATTCCTTTCTCCTCTTCCCAAGGTACTTGGAGAACTCTTCCCCATGTACTTGAGAAGTGTGGAGACATGGAATGTCTTTATGGCAAATCTCTTGGATCTCCCACTTGCCTCTCGAATCCCTCTCCTCTCACATTCAATCATATCCCTCCATTTCCTTCAATCCCGCCCATCCATTTTGGGCCCCTCCAATCTATAAATTGGACTCCTCCCTTCACAATTAATCAATCATTTTTCATATTGTCATGTTATCCATTTGATCCAAGAAATCATCCATTAAACCCTTATCATGCCCAAATCTTTCCATATGTAATCACTCAATCCCTATCATTTTGTTGTGTTTTGGAGAGCAATCCACATCCCTCACATAAATGGAGAAAATAAAGTGGAGATAAGGTCACGACTTCCACTTCTAGCTCAATCAGAGGAGGTGAAGAAAGAAGGTATAACAAAAGGTTCTTCTATGTGTTTTAGTGCTTTATTGTGCTTTATTTTATATTACATGCATCTAACCTTTCCACCACTTTTCCTCAACCTCAATAATTTATAATGATTCCTAGTGGAGCGTTGACTTTTCTTATCTTGGTAGTGTGTTGTACCTTTTTTTTTTACAATGCATTTAAATAAGTAATGTTGAATTAGGAATGTGTGATAATAAAATCAAGGGAGTTATGAATTGAATTAATTTATTTTGGATTTGTGCTTTGAACATTTGAAGTTATTGTGAGAGTTAAAATTTATTGTGTTCTACAACCAAATATCTTGCATGTGATCAATAGAATATCCTTTGATACAATTACCTACTATTTTATTTAACACAACCCATTCTATGGGTACCCTAATTACAACATATGTCTTCTTCAAAATATTTCTCGACACGCAAGAATGTAAGATAATTCTCGAGTGAAAATTATTAATATATAATAGTTTTTAATAATAATTAAAAATAATAGGTACAAGTGTGCAACTATGTGTTACATCTTGAGAAATGAGTTCAAGAAATGTCTTTGAAACTCTAAGCTTGTCTTCTTATGACCAGAACAATTATGTCATGCATGTGGTTCATTTGTAGCATCAAATCCACTTCATTATCGGTATCATTTAGAATCTTCAACCAATGTTGATCTTTTTTTGCGTTTTAGGGTCTCTTAGCTTGCGCCCCCGTGCCCATTTAATAGGTTGTCTATTGCCCTCTCCAAATAACTATAGATGCATCCTTTTACTAATTGATTATTTCTTTTCTAATTTGTTTTTATGATTTTTGTCTTTTAGTAATATTATATAAATAGTAAAATTCATATTCAGTACAAGAGCCACTCTTAATACATAATAACTATAATATAGGATATGGGAGGTTTGATCACTAAGAAATTTTAATACTATAATTTTGTCTCAAACATTTATACCTTAATTGAACATTTGTGAAATAAATGAATTGAGGAGTCAAAGGGGAAATGTAGTTACTACCAATATTAATTTGAAGAGGTTTAAAGTATATATATAAGAAAAAAACAAGTGTTTATATTTTGATGTGTTAAAATTTAAAATTGTGTTATTATTATTTACTTACATTTTGTTTAAATAAATTGAAATATTAAAGGATTTATAAATAATGGTTCAAAATTTTGAGGTTGATCAATAGGCACCATGAAAATGTTGAGCGCCTTCAAATGTTAAGAGGGGTGAGGAGGTGAATCAACATATATTAAAACTTAACCATTCATTCAATATTAGTTCCAATTATCATGTGTGTAGAAGTAAACAACATAAAGAAAAAAATTAATCACACGATGACACCAAGATTTTACATGGAAAACCCAATAAGGGAAAAACCACGGTGAGAACCATCTCACAATATGAAAAAGTGATTACAAAGTTTTAGGCTATAGGCCAAGAAAGCTCATTGCTCCTGATTGGACTTGTAGGCTAAGGGACACAACCTTAGGTCAAGATGCAAAGGACTTGCAAAATATTGAAGATCACTTATATAGGGCAAGATACAATAGATCTGATCACAAAGAGTAATTATTGTTGAACTTAGTAGAAGTGCATCCTCTGAAATGTTGATTACAATTCACTATTCGAAACATCTGAAACCAACTTTGTCATAGCCCATCTGCACTTGTGCACCTTCATACTTACACCATACACCATATACAAACTTCTCATACAACTCATACAATCACCTCGTTTCCTCCAAATATCTCATCCTATATATATACCATCCACTCGAAGAAAATACATCAATTAGGTTGGCCTAATTAGATGTAACATATAAGGTATAAACCATCGAGCCAAAAACATTCTCCAAAGCAATGTGGAAGGAAAACAAGATGTGTGAAGAATCACACCATGTTGGCCCACCTTCCTATCAATCCTAAATCATCGTCATCAACTCCACATGGACCAAAAATACTCAAGTTGGCTCCAAATGATAGAACCAATAAAATAACCAAGTTAAACATGTAGACACCTTAAAATGTCTCATCGATTACACACTGATTATTCCTCTTATTGATTAAATAATTCTTCAGTTATTTAATTTAAATAATTAATTTTATTCTGCTAAATTCATATTTCTTCATCATCTCACTAATTACCCAATCTCTATTTCTTTCTAATCAATTAATCATTTAACCCTTTTCTAAAGATTAATTAAATATTTATTATTTAATTAATTATGGTTTAATTCCTTTAATTAAGTAATCTTTATTATTTAATTAAAATTCAATTTCCAAATAATTAAATAATTTTTTAAAATTATTTATGAAAAAGTTGAGAAATCCAACTTCTCACAACCCAAGATCACTTGTATGCAAGAAAACATGTCACAAGAGAAGAATGGAGACAAAAAACCAACAATGGCCCTGAAGAAGGAAATTATCATTCAAAGAGGGAAATTAAAAAAGAAATACAATACAATCCTTATAAAAGGAGTTTGTGCAACCCTAAAAGGCATGCAACCCTAAATGAGAATGTATTAAATACATACAATGCATAACTAAGAGAATATTAAGAAGGAATAAAAGGTGACTTAATTAAACCAATTAAGTTAAATTAACCTTTTACTCTAACACCCCCCCTTAAGATGAACTTAGGGAGAAGCTGCAAACTAAATGCAACTACATGATGAAAGCAAAATTTGGGTCTTGGTAACAAAGCCTGATGAGGTACCCAATCACAACCAAATCTCTATAAACCAGAGAAATAGAGAAAACCACGTGGGAAAAACTCTACTCCAAAAAAGAGATGGAAAAATCATGCTTAAAAAAAACATGAAGGAAAGAAGGCCTCAATGAGACCCCCAAGGACAACTTCCCTCACCCCAAGCATAGAGCACAACTGAAGATAGCGTGGAGATGCGAAATATTTAGTGAAGATGTCAACAACTTGATCCTCTGTAGGTATGTACTCCAAGATAAGAAAGCCATCCTGAATCAACTGTCTAATGAAGTGCATGTGGATCTCAATGTATTTAGTCCTCTGATGCTCCACTAGTTTGCGGGAAATGTGAATGGCACTCTAATTGTCACACCAAAGAATAGTTGGACTATCAAGAGGGAACCCAAACTCAACGATCAACTGTCGAAGCCATAAAACCTCTTGACTATCTAACACGACTGCTCAGTACTCAGCCTTTTTAGATGATAATGCAATAGCATACTACTTTTTGTAAGACCATGTGATAGGGCCATAAACAAGGCAAAAAACAAAGCCAGAAGTAGACTTTCGATCATGAGCATCACCAACCCAATCTGAGTCAATGAAGCCAACAATGTGAGGCGATCATGAAGTATAGTGAATGCCAAACTGTGTAGTGCCCTGAATGTATCTCAAAATATGTTTGGCATCTCGCCAATGACTCTCATGAGCATCATGTGAGAACCTAGAGACAAGGCCAATCACAAAGGAAAGATTTGGGCGTATATGTGTCAGGTACAACAAACTACCAACCCACTTCCTGTATAAGGTAAAATCCACGGAAGGTGTAGAACAAGTGGCAAACAAAACAACACCTAACTGAAATGGTGTGGGTGCAGGCTTGCAAGAAAGCATGTCAAACATGTGAAGCATATCGAGAGCATACTTTGAATGAAGTATGAAAATCCCTTCGGAAGACTGAATAACCTGTAGGCTTAAAAAATAGTTCAGAAGTCCAAGATCTATTATCTCAAACTGCTCCATCAAAGCTCTTTGAATATCCTAAATCAAGGAGGACGAGCTACTTGTAATGATGAGATCATCAACATATAGCACAAGAATAACTATATCATCCCCCTGACGCTAAATATAAATTGTGGGATCAGAATGATAACATGTGAAGAGTGTGGAAAGCAAGAAAGAGTCCATCTTCTCATACCAGGCCTGAGGGTCCTATTTGAGACCATATAATGAATGTCGAAGTCTACAAACCAAAGAAGAATCCTGCACAAATCCCTTAGGCTACTCTATATAGATCTCCTCATGAAGTTCTCCATGCAAAAAGGCGCTCTTCACATCCAACTGAAAAACTATCCATCCCTGTGAAGCTGCAAGTGAAAGTACAAAGCGAATAGAATTCATGTTGGCATCAGGAGCAAAGGTCTCAGAGTAATCAATACCCTCCACTTGAGAAAACCCCTTCGCAACAAGATGACCCTTATACTTATTAATAGAACCATCTACAACATACTTGGTATGGTACACCCACTTACACCGAACCAACTTTATCCCTTTCGGAAGAGTACAAAGATCCCAAGTATGATTCTTCATCAAAGAAGAATACTCCTCATCCATGGCCCTATCCCACTCTGGTGACCTGTTGCCTCTGAAAATTTCTGAGGATCATCCGAAATGGCATGACTCAAAAGAATAGAACCAGATATATGTGCACGAGTATGATGAGAATCTGAAGGATCACCTGCCATAAAACCAGCTGCATCAACTGTATACCGGGCCCACTTGGGAAAAGGTTGAGTTGCGGGTGGTGGTGGAGATGGCGGACCATCATTTGCATCATCCTCAAGGAAGAAGGAATCCTCAAAAGATGAAGAGGAAGGAGGAGGCAATGAGGGAGAAGTTGGTGATGGAGAATCCATCTAAGGAAGGAGCTCATCAAACTGGACATCTTGCCTAAACAGGACCTCTCTGGAATCAGGATCAAACAACCTGTACGCCTTAACATCCTCATAGTAGCCAACAAATATAAGTGGTCGACTCTTCCTCTCCATGCCTTTCCTCTGAGCATCTGGAATAAATCCCCAAGCCTCGCTACCCAAAACTTGGAATGATGAAACATCAGGTTTGATATGGGACCAAGCCTCCTCAGGAGTCATCTGTTGCAATTCCTTACGAGGCATCTGATTCTGAATATAAGTAACACAATTAACTTCCTCAACCCAAAAAGCAGGCTGCATAGAATGTGACTGAAGCATACAATTGGCCATCTCCCGTAGTGTTTTTTTATTTCTCTTGGCAACACCATTATGCTGAGGAGTGTGAGGAACTAACAATTGATGTTGCAAACCATGCTCTGTGCAGAAATTTATAAAATTTTGATTCACATACTCTCTCCCATTATCTATGCGCATCCTCCAGATAAAAAGACCAAACTTCTTTTCTACTAATGTCTTAAAGACTCGTAATGAATCAAATACATCAGACTTGTACTTAAGAAAGTACACCCATGTACATCTGGAGAAGTCATCAATGAATGTGAGCATATACTTGGCCCCTGAAAAAGATGGAGGCGGAAATGACATAAGATCACTATGTACCAAATCCAGCGGTGCCTTAATATGTGTGGCTCTACCTGTAGGAAAAGGATCCTAGTGATTTTTGCCAAGTGCACAACCTCGACATACACCATCAATACATGATATTTGAGAGAGCCCAATCACAAGTGTTGTGTGTTCATCTGTTGTAAGTATCTATAATTGACATGGCCAAAACACTCATGCCAAAGTCTTCTCACTAAATCGGCATGTGCTACAAGAGAAACAGCTGAACCATCTAGACTCTCAAAGCCATCAAACTTGTATAACCGAGAATTAGGATCAACACTGCCAGTAGCCACAACCAAATCAGGAACATAGAGCTCTCTGATAAGAACATCATGTGGTGAGAGCTCAACTATTTTACCAGAGCCAAAATGATAATCTGATCAATAGAGAGGAGGCTTGTCAAAATGTTAGGAAGCAGAAGAACATCCTGAAGACAACCACCTGTCAATGGAACATAACCTGAAACTGAAAGTTGTGCAGAGTCACCAATTGCAATTTGTAAAGTATCACTGTGAGCAAGTGAGGTAACAAGTTGCTGAGAGTCTGTCATATGGTGAGAAGCCCCTGAATCAATAATCCAAGTTGATGCAGAAGTAATAGCTCATGCAGAAAGAGCATGTCCTTTCCATGTAGAAGAGGAAGAAGGAGGCTGAGGAGAAGAAATATGGTGTTGTTGCATGGCTACCTCCAAAGCCTCTAATCATTTCCAACACTTGGAAACTGGATTTCCTTCCTTGCCATAGAAACTACAAAGTTCTTATGATTTTGTCTTAGTCTCAGTGGAGGAAGACTCACCAGACTTAGAGGATTTCTCCTGTTTGGGATAGGACTTTGGTTTAGAATCAGACTTAGGTGGTGGCTTGGAGGGACTCTCACTGCCATCTGAATCCCTCTTAGGCTTTGGTTTCTTCTTCTTGTTCTCTTTAGATGTATGTGCAACCAATGCTTTGTTCTTTGATCCTGTGAGAAAGTCCAACTGAGATAGGTGAGCCTGCTCACGAGTCAAGCGATCACATAACACATCAAATGAAGGCATGGTAAAACGTACACCCAAGGCATCCATAGTATAATAAAATTCAGAAGCAAATACTTGATAGGGACCTCAAAGCTTAGAGAGAATCAGGTAGATACACCCTGTGTATGTCTTATTTTTACCACAACTGTGGAGGATAGATCTGGTGGTTTTAAACTTGTTCAAAAAGTCCTCAATGTGAGGAAAGGACTCAGGTAATAAAGAAGAGAGTTTCGCTTCAATCTGTAATGCTCTAAACTCATTGATGGTACCAAAAACATCAACAAACTTGGACCACATAGCCCGAGGAGTGAGAAAACCATCAAGGTGAAAAATCAAGTTGTTTGAAACATGTAAAGAGATGACACCCATAGCCTCATCCATCTTATTCTTGGTGTTAAAGAATCACAAAAGGACATTGCAACAGAGGTTGAGCCTCATCTAAATAGGAGCACAACCCTCTTGATCCGAGAAGCCTCGTCGTACGATCTTTTTAGAAGTGATAGTTATGTGATGTAAGAAGCTCAACTGAAGAATCTTCCATGTGTACCTGTACTTGTACCTGCTCTCTTTTTTTAAAAAGTGATATTTCAGACTAGACAGAGGATGCAGAAGGGTTTTTTTTTGAGTTTTAGGTGTTCTTATTTTCTCAAGTAAATTACAGAAGTAGAAAATAACACCCCCCACAAGATGAAAAACCAAACCCTAGTACAATCTGAGAGCTAGAAAGAAAAGCAAGAGCAAAAAAAATTGCTTCAGACAATATCTTGTGTACCTGGTAAAAATTCTGGAACAATGAACCCCAAATCTAAATAGGGCTCTCCAAGATCTTTTCGACGCCTATTCATTTGCCAAAAAAGGAGTCTGTTTGCCCAAGTCATGGCTCCCGAAGTGCAGAAAATAGCTTTGACTTTGATGGAAAAAAAAGGGTACAAAATGAAAAAATATTCAAACCTCTCCTTTAGATATGGATAGTGCTTTAAAATATCTTTCCAATGATATATGATACATCGAAAAAGGCCTTCGTTTATCCAAGTTATGGCAAAAAAACCACCCCCTATTAGAAGAGCAAGCAAGAGGGGAATTGGTGGAGCTCTAGTGGCCAGTGGGCAGCATTGCTGGCGGTGGTGGCGCTTGGGTTGAGTGGAGGTGGTAGATCTGAGTGGTGCACCAACAGTGGAGGAGGTGGCTAATGCGGCGGTGATAGTAAGCGTTGGGTGGTAGCGGAAGCCACTAGCGGCTACCCTAATCGTAGTCGACAACAAAGGCAGTTGCTGACCACAATGGCCAATGTAACCGTTGCGGCAGCGGTGTAGAACTGCCTGTCAAGGGGCAAGAAGCTTGTAAGACATGTCGACCTGCAAGCCATTAAATTGCGAAAAAAATTCTTTACCTATTTTTTGAAAAAATTTGCCTTAATCTGCGTGCATAAGGGAATACGACCCTGAGCAAAAAAAATTGTCCCAGAAGTCAACTTTGTCCAAATTGGACAAATTGTATATGGAAATAGGGGTTTTTTGGGCGCTTTGAGCACAATTTTGTGTTCCATTTGAGCCCAAATGCCCCAAAAAAGGCTACCCCATTATCCAATAGAAAAACCTCTTAAATTTGAAACCCTCAAAGCTCCAAAATATTCTTCAACAAATCAAGAACAAGTTGCAATGGATATGAGCTTTGATACCATGAAAAAGTTGAGAAATCCAACTTCTCACAACCCAAGATCACCTGTATGCAAGAAAACCTATCACAAGAGAAGAATGGAGACAAAAAACCAATGGCTTTGAAGAAGGAAATTATCATTCAGAGAGGGAAATTAAAAAATAAATACAATACAATCCTTATAAAAGGAGATTGCGCAACCCTAAAAGGTGTGCAACCCTAAATGATAATGTATTTAATAATTAGAATAATTATTAAATACATGCAATACATAACTAAGAGAATGTTAAGAAGGAATAAAAGGTGATTTAATTAAACCAATTAAGTGAAATTAACCTTTTTCTCTAACAATTTAATTAACTAATTAATTATTCAAATTCAAATTCCAAATCCCCAAATTCCAAATTCATCTAGTTTCATTTATTCCTCTAATTCAAATTCAAATTTCCCCAATTTCCAATTTCATCTAATTCCATTTATTCCTCTAAATTCAAATTCGAATTCATATTTCCCCAAATTTTAATTCTAGTTAATTTCAATTACATGTGCATTTCAATTTCATAAATTCAATAGTCCAATTTCAATTCTCATGCAAAGATCAAATTGAATTCCCAAATCAAGTTCAATATCATGCAAATCAAAATTGAATTTTTAAAATAAAAAAATCCTACAAGACATGCTAAATTTATAACTAATTGATCAATTCAATTAATTGATTAATTAAATCATTTCCTCAATTATCTCTCCAATCATCTTTTTCTATCTTTCATTTGGCTTTTTTTCTGAAAAGCATTCAAACAGTTAACTCAATCATTCATTTTTCTGTCTTCCAATCAGTTTTTTTCTAACAAGTCATCAATTAATTAACTGAATTAACTCTTCAATCTATTCAGTCATCAATTCAATCAATTGAGTTCCACCTCCCAATTAGTAGTTCAACTATCAATCAACATTTGATCTCACTTGAGTTCCACCTCTCAATCAATTTCACCCAAAAATCTATAAATTGAGCATCAATTCTCCTTTTTCAACAATCACGAACTTCGAATCTTTGTGCCATTTGTAGGTTAGCAACGCAATATCTAAGAGCCAACATTCATCAAGGAAGAGGACAATGGAAGAAATGTGCATTTGTGTAGTAGGGGGGTTAACTTGATTATTTTACATCCTTGTTATCATATTTGCTTATTTTCATTGTTTTATTTAGAATTCTTTAGCTAGAATAGGGATTCGTGATTTCCTTATTATTTCTAGTTAAGACAAGATGAATTTTACTGATAAACATTTGGCAAATCCAACATGAATCTACAACTAATTATCTCTTCTTCTTCTTCTTCTTCTTTTTTTTTTTTTTTGTGTGTGTGTGTTTTTGCATGTTTGCGGATTTTGTACGGTTTTTTGTGGATTTTGTACGGATTTCGCAGGCGCGATCATTTATTTTATATTCGTCCACATCATGTTTCATATTCATCTTGACATTGTATCGCATTCATATTATCAGAAATTCGCATTCGTCTTGTGCAAATTTCGCATTCATGTTGTCTTCATATCGCATCTGTTCTTAAATCTTTTCGCATTCATTTAGCTTAGTCTTCCATTTATTTTGTTTTGTCATTTGATGTCTCAATTCTATTTTCTGTCTAACCCATTATTGATTTCTCAATTTTGAAATTATTATCTTCATATGCTTCTTAAAATACATGAAATCTTATGACAGGCAAGGTAACGTTTAAAGTTTCAAGTTCCAGGAGAAAGGCAGAATATAGAAGACATCAGAGGTTTTATCAAAGAATCCTAAAAGCATAAAGGAAAATCTAAGGCTTGGAAGATCAAATTGCCTTTTCTAGATTTGAAAACCTTGTTCAATCATACACCATGAAATATGATTTGATCAACATATAATGGTTAATGAGGGATCTAGCTAGGCAGTAACTTTATGTTTTGTAAGGTTTCTTATCTTTTTGTGCTCTTTGTCTTTCATGTCACATTCATCCTTAGGTTAAGTCGCATTCATTTAGGCAATAATTCGCATTCATTTACACATTAATTCACATTCTTTTAATTAATAATTCACATAAGTTTAGACATCATATCGCATTCATTAGCATTTTGTGTCACATTCATCAGTTTAGATTGAAGGATTATTGTCTCTGTCTTTTCTATTCTGTTTAGGCTTTTTGGTGTTACTAATTATTTTGTTTATAGCCTGTGGCAAGGAAAACATTCTAGGCTTGATCAAATCCGAGATTTTTTTATAAAACTACTGACATGCATGATTTCAAGATCCTCTAAAGTCAATTCACTTTTGGATTTTTGGGCTTAAAATTGACATGCATGGTTTCACACTTCATTTTGGGGCTTAAAATTGACATGCATGATTTCACACTTCATTTTGGTGCTTAAAATTGACGTGTGATGCAATTAAAATGTACATGCATGAAGTCACTTTTTGATTTGGTGCTTAAAATTGACATGAATGTGCGTATCTCAAACCTCAGTTTTGGTTTTTATAATAGAAATGAATCTGGCTTATGCTTAGTTTAGTGCACATTACAATATCTTGAGGAAAACAAAACTTTTTGTGCCTAGAGTGGTCCTACTATTAACACACACTATCCTCTCTCCTAGATTTTGTGGACTTGGGTGCAAGAGAAAAGTGTTAACGATGCTCAAATTTTAATTTTTAAGAAATTAGGGCCTACCTTTTGGAACCCCATTGGTTATGGAAGGGAACGACCCAAGCGGTACTCTCTTTCAATCCGCTATAGAAATATTTGTGATTTTGGCGAAAACCATAAATCAACTGGTATAGATGTGTTATATTGATGGTTTTCCTTAGTATGTACATGCAAATACCTCTATGGTCTTGACAAAAATCAAAATCTCTCGGTGCTTGTTTGTCAGATGTGTAAAAACCTGTGTTCTACAGGCTGGGATATCTCTTAGATGAGTTATCCACCGCATGTATAGCCACTTGATTTACCTCAAAAGTTCCCCCACTATGAACCAAAATTAGTAGCCCAAATCCCACATCTGATGATTCAAGGAGTGTGAATTGTACCCCGTAGATACCCTCCATGTACCTTGCATTGTGAGACATAAATCCCTCGATGATAAGATCTTCGGATCTTCGAGGTAAGAGAAATTTGCATGCCCGAGAAGTGTGTGCTATGGAGTGGAGCTAGTGTTGCCAAATTCTCTATCTGTCCATCTTGTTTTGGTGTTTTGTAAGGGCCTCATTGGATGGTTTCAAATTTCTAGCCTAGGCATTATTTGTTATGTTTTTATGTGTATCGCTCATGTTGAACCAGTATTGAGTTAGTTCTTGGGCTAATTTAGGCCCTTCGCCATGTGTTACTCTAATTCTCAAAGTTAGTCAAAATAAAATTCAACTGACCATACTTATCTGTACACAGTGTTCACAAAATCGACAAAACTGGTCAGTACCAAACAAAGTTACCTTAGCAAAAAGTACATTCAAAACAAAACAAACATTTCAAAAAAAGGTCCCCGAATTCCAAAACAAAAACGTTTTATTCTTTGCGAAGGTCCATCGTCCTTGCATAAGTCCTAATTTGCATCCTCATTATAGTCCACATTTACGTCCACATTACAATCCTCATTTACGTCCTCATTTTTCACTTAGCTTAAAGTCCAAAGTTTAACAAAGTTCGTCACTAACCATAGTCCTCATATCAATTCCTTGAATAGTTCATTATATGGACCTCATATAGCATCATTTTAGCATAGTTCCTTACATAGTCTACACTTACGTTTGTCATGGTCTTCCACTAGCTACATAATCATTATAGGAGTCATAGGCATGTGTCAGAATGGGTCTACTAGGTGACAGTTTATTCCCATTTGAACAACCTAATTTATGGCCAAACGACGGTCAAAGAGAAATCCTCGATGCCTTGGACATCTTGGCTTGGGAATAAAAAACTAGCGCACCCCAATAAATGGGAGTTGAATACAAAATAAATCAAGAATATAAGAAGGCCCACATAATTGATTGAGAAATCGTACAAGGACTCCTTCAAGGAGAGTTTGAAAGGCTCACATTACGACAAAAACATTCTCAACAAGCGCCCCAACGAATTCCCCATCTTAATCCTTAGTAGGGTCATTATAGTCTGCATATATTATAATCCTTCAGTCTTGAGTCTATCACTTACATCCTAGGACCGTCACAATCTTGCATAAGTCTTAGCGTCATCATTAGTGTCATTAATGCCCATAACTAGGTCACATAAAGAAAAGAATAAAATGGATCCAAACAATGACCATTTGTTTAATCCTACTTGGAACATGGACGTCTTGAATAGTCAAACCCATAGAAATACAACATTGTCTGGAAACATTTACACTATGCCATTGATAGAATAAGTTCAACAAAACTTGACACAAAAGGAAATTGTGGCTACCCAACAAGATTTGTAGGTCCTCGTGATTCTAAATGCGCTTATTAACACTGGCAGGGACAAATATCTTTCCCTATTATTAGATCACAATCTAGCATGGTATCATCCAATATAAATGTTACTACTCGAATGTCTGCCAGTGTCAATGCACAAACTACATCCGCTATAACAAGTACCCCTACACAAAGTCAGACACAAGCACTTTAGATATCGAATCCTACAAGTACGATTCAACCTCCCATGTCTATATCACTAGGATCAACATATAGTCACCAAAATGTGAGCCAAGGTCCCACTAGCTCATTTGGTGCAACTCAGCCAAATGTTAACACCCAATTTGCTTATTTAACTCTGCCTAGTGGGACTCAAAACACACAAAGTTATAACTATGGTACATTTCAACAACCTCCCGTATACACAAGTACCAATCCATTCATTGACAATACATACATACCAACTGCACCATTAACTCAAACATAAATTCTCTCAACAAGTGCAAAATCTTCGAGAACAAATGACGAACATGCAATCAGGAAATGACAAGAAAAACTATACGATGCAAGACTTACACTCGTATCCTTTTGATCACACACTATGCATGCTAGCTTTTCCTCTCCACTTTGAAACACCAAAATTCAATAGATGCAGAGGAAAAGGGGACCCTAGATATCATATTTGAGAGTTCTTCACCACCTGTATTGAGGTTGCATATGAAGGTACATACTTAATGAGATTGTTCCCCAAGAGTCTTGGAGGTTCAGCTTTAGAATGGTTCTCACATCTCCCACCAAAGATTACATCATGGGGTGAGCTAGCAAAACAATTTATAGCAAAATTCTCACATAACATTGATACCCCTATCACTTTGATGGATCTATGTGCTACACGACAAAAGGAAAATGAAACCTTTGCATCCTTTCTAAAATGATGGAGATCTCTTTACCGCAAAAGTCAGAGTCATATTTCAAAAATCGAGCAAGTTGACATGTTCACAGAAAACCTGATACCTCAAATCAAGTATCCTATACAAATGCAACACGTCTTACCTCGTTCAAACAAATCACAAAAAAAGCCCTAAAATGTGAGAAGGGACTGTTAGAACAAGGAATCTTGAAATATGGTGGTTTAGCTAACAACACAAACAATAACAAACCAAGGTTTTGGTCCAAAAACACGAATGTAACCAATGGTGGAATTGTAGATGCTCATATAGTAAACAAAGCTCAGCCAACAGTATCCCTACAAGGGTCAGTTCAATCACTCTTCCAAAACAAAAATTAGTTTAAGGAGAATAACACAGTTTCAACAAATGCAAACATTGTACAATCTAGTAATGCAAGGTTTCCAAGAGTTAATACCCCAAGGAGGAGCTATACACCACTTGAAGAACCTATTGAATCAACATTAAAGAAATTAATACAAACTAATGTGATCACATTACGAGAAATCAAGGTATATGAACCAAGTCCATTCAAACCAACTTGGTGGAATGACAATGACTTCTGTGATTACCATCACACAAAGGGCCATAAGACAACAAGTTGCTACTAATTGAAAAACTTAATTTAATATCTTATAGAACAGGGAGACATCATAGTGGATACCAACAAAGGATCAATGAATACAAATCATACTATCTTTAAGGATCCTTTTGTTAAGCACGCAAGGGCAAAGCTTCCAGTTCAAGAACATAAGACCAGAATGCAAATTATACCAAGGTCACGTACGATTATACCATCAATTCTATCAATGTAGGAGATGAGATAGTTGCTACCATCAGTATAAACCCAAGGGATAGAGATTGTGCAGTAATCACATGCAATCAAAGGTTACCTTACAAAGAGTACCTTCTCACCCTCCTCCAACAATAGGAAGTTACAATGTGGTTAATCAGTTGAAAAAGACTCCTCCACGGATATCACTTTTTGAGTTGCTACAAATATCACCAAATCGTAGAGCTATTCTAAATAAGGCTCTTCAAGATTTAGTTGTGGCACGAGACATAGATGAAAACACTTTCCAATCCATGGTGGGGAATTTGGCTACTTCTACACGTATTGCTTTCACAGAGCGAGATGTTCCTACAGATAGACCTTTACATAATGATCCTCTACACCTAGAGACGTATATACATAAGAAAAAGGTTAGAAGAGTATTGATAGATGGACGAGCTAGTCTCAACATATGTACACTCAAATTGGTCAAAGCATTGGGATATTCCAAGTTTCATATTGATCCCACAAAGAAAATAAACATCAAAGTATATGATGATGAGGAATGCCCGTCCAAAGGCATGGTTATTCTACAATACAAGTAGGACCAATTACAACTAATGTTACATTCCAAGTACTGGATAGAGAGCTCAGTTATAACATGTTGCTAGGGCGCCCATGGATTCATGCCATGTGGGTCGTGCCATCGACATTTCACCAATGTGTCAAATTCCCACATAATGGCATTGAGATCACCATACATGATGAGCCAGACCCGTTCCAACACTGTAATTATTTGAAGGCAAGCGTTGATAACCAAGTACCTATTAATCAAGAAACTCTACTCACATCACAATTAGATTCATTACCAATCATCGATACACAGACTTTTGCACCTTGTATACCTATGACAACTTCTTTGCAAATCAAAGAAGTAGGATGTGGGGAGTATTCCATTGCATAGGCACCAAAAGCTAGGAAATTGTCTCTCTCTCCAAGATCTTTTGGGAAACCTCAATCTTCTCTAAGTAGACAAGACAAAGGGAAAGAGATAGTTAGATATTTAGACTCATGCTCATTCATTAGATGGGGAGATTTACAGGATGAATCTCTAGATGAAGATGTGAACCAATGGATATATAGAGAAGAGGATGGCATGACTATAATCAAGCTTCCTTTAAATTAATATGGAAATGGTTTCAAAATGTTGTAGAAACATGGCTATGATGGTACAATAGGCTCGGGACCACGACAACAAGGAAGAATAGAACTTGTTTTGCCTCAAGAAAATCCAAAGAATCAAGGTTTGGGATACAAACAAATTACAAAGGGATCAAAGGGTAGACAACATACACTGGATATATTAGATAGACCTACACAAAATTCTAAATCAACACCTCAAAATAATTCTTCAATGGCGGTGTTTATCCCATCATCTCAAAGAAGTGAATTGACTGAAGACAATCCTACTAATGAGTTAGTTGTTGAGAGCTTCCAGCTTTTCATCCAAGATACAAATATAGTACCATCCAGTGATATGGAACTTGCAGCATCTTCACAGGCCAACATGGTGACAAAAATGAGTTTAGTGCCAGTAAGTGATTTAACTATAGAAAGACTACAACTCCTTATACCAGAAATGAGGACTTTCTCTACAACAAAACAAGGATCTACAAGTCATAGCAATGTCCCATTGTTTTTCAACACTGCTGAAACTTCTTTATCTCCTATTGAGGAAGGTGATGAACTAAATGAAGAAGGATCAAACATTGAGACATACACTGAAAGCATAATTGACTCTCATGATTATGAAGTCTTGTGAGATTTTGCCAAGATCAAGAGCTCAATGAAAATTACAATAGAGAGACAAAATAGATGATAGGAATAAATTATATTCTATCAAGATGAAAATACTAATCAACTGGATCATCAATCAATCAATCACATATAATGAATATGAGCCTTCTTATATAGGCAAGGCTATATGGATATGTGAGCACACAAACATGACATGTGGCTCAATGAGAAACAAGGGTAGGTAGGAAATAAGTGTGGTAGGTAGGAGAAACAATATAATATTCCACAAGAGGTGGATCATCCACCGAATGTGGAATGTAACAACAAGATAAGACCACAAAAGGTGGAAATTCTCCTACACACACTATCCCAATGTGGCACAAACACCCAAGTGTGTCATACCCAAACTACTATGATATGCATGTACCTAAGTAAACTTAAGTAAGGTGTAATAATATCCAACACGAATAATTAATTACACCAACACCCCCCCTTAAGTGCAACTTAGGGGAATGCACTTAAGTCTACAATGCAACTAAGCAATGCAAGATGGGTCTCGACTACGAGGCCATGTTAGGTACCCATGTACAAATGCCAATGCATGCAAACTAATGCAATGAAATCTCTCACAAAGTAGGGAAAGAGAGAAAAAGCCCAATGGAAAAAAAACCCTCCCCCAAAAGAGAGATGAAAACTATATACAAATAAATCTCAAAGAAGCATGTGAGGAACAAAACCCCATGTGAGGAAAAAGTCCCCCCCATATGAGAGAAGAAGAGAGATTAGGTAGCCCCCCCTCAATTTAGAATCTACATCAATGGTAGAAGCTCGAACATATATGAAGAAACTGCTCCATGAACGTCAAACAACGTTCCTCCCCTTAGGAAGAAACAAAACCAAAGGTGTATCCATGAAGTCTCCCCAATCATTAAGGGAAGATGTAGGAAAAGACTCATGATGAATGAAGTCTTTAAAAACTGCTCAAGTGTCCCCATGTCGATGGTGAAAGATACCCCCTCCAAAGGTGGTGAACTGCTCCACACTGCTGAAAAAGGCACTCCAAGATATAGTGGAGATGAATGTAGAACAATATCCAAAGACTCACATGTCTCCTCTAAACATAAAGAGATATCTTCCAACTGCTGTACAAAAATATCCACAATCATGTCAACCTCAAAAGAAGGATCGTGTAAAGAATGCACAAGAGGGTTAGAGTGTTCCCTCACAACAATCAAAGAAGGATCATCTTCATCAAAGAGAAGATGAATGTCATCAATGATGTCTCCCAAATCTATAATGTAGGATTCCACAAACAAACCTGCAATGTCTGTTAAGTAGTCATCCCAATGAACTGAAGCTGGAAGACAAGAAATATCCCCTTGCACTGAATCACAAGATGGAAAAACTGTTGCACTAGCTGCATCATCAAGTGCAATAGGTGGTGTAATATTAATAGGAGGAGACAAAATGGAAGGCTCAAGAACGGGGTCACATGTGAGAATCCCCAAGTTCAAGTACCCAAAGTTCTCCTCAAAATCTGAATCATCAACATAGGAAGAATCAACCTCATCAATAGGAGAAAAATGTGAAAAAGAGTACAACCGAGATGCATGATCAACCACCCCAGTTGCAATGATAGATCTAGTCTCCAAGTTTTTGATGATAGCTAAATCAGGTGTGAACTCCACAGTTTTTCGTGTTGCACCATGTGTGATTTGATAAGTTGAAAGAAGATAGTTTGTCAAATGGGGTACACACAACACATCATTGAAGGAGTTATCCCAAATGGCAATAGATCCTTTCCCAATCATATCCATTTATCTATGATTACCCATCAAAATCTATGGCATGGTGCAAGGCTCAAATGAAGAGAACATAGACTACAAAGATGCCATATGATGAGAAGCCCCTAAATCTAGAAGCCATCTCCTTGAATCATGACTTGTAGTAGCACAAAGAGCTTGTCCCTTTCCTTTATCTATCCCAAAAGAGTGATCCTTTCCTTTATCCCTTTCTTTGGAAGAAGAAGCCGAAGTAGACATTCTAGAAGGTAGGTTGATTTTGTTCTTCTCAAGAAGATGTTTCAACCCATCAATATCCTTCTTGTAACAATGTTGTTCATCATGTCCCGACTTGATTTCCTCTTAGGTGAGGAAGTAGAATCACTTTGTTGTGGAGAGGATGATTTTGCTCCATCTTGTTGTGGTTTTGACTTGGGGTTGCTTTTGATTCTTTCCTTTTCCTTGATTTCTTTGATTCCCCTTATTAGCCACCAAAGCTTGTGACTTTGAAGATTTGAGAATCCCTATCTCGGTCAACTTAGATTGCTCAAGTATCAACATCTCCGTGAGTGCATCAAATGAGGGAGAAGTGTATGAGGAACCTTGAGCTAACCTATGGGTGTGAAAGCTAGATACAAAGGCTGCATACTCTGAAGGAAGCTTGTCCAACAAGTTATAAACCAATTGAGCATCCTTTTTGTCAACGCCACAATCCTTTAGCTTTGCTCTTAGCTCATTTGCTTTTGTGACATAATCTTGGATTGTATCAAAATCTATGGGATTCAATGTTGTGAGTTCACTATCAAGCTTGTAGCCCTTAATCTCATCAACTTGGCCATACAATTTTTCATAAATATCCCAAGCCTCTTTAATTGTAGTACACTTATCGATGTGAAAAATAAGGTCATCTGATACATACTTTCTAAGAGTCCCAAGTGCCATAGCATTCTTAGTGAGCCATTCAATTTTAGCATTAGGATCAACCTTAGGATCGAGTGGTGCTGTTATAGTTCCATTTACATAATGAATGAGTACTTTTTCTATTAGTTTACTCCATGCCTTTATCTTCCACGATGCATAATTATGAGGAGTTAAAGTGGAAATTTAGGAGAACCCATAGAACCAAAATGAAAAAAACAAGATAGAGAGAGGCACAATAACACAAGACACCCCCCCAAATTACTCAATCAAGAACCCCCCCCAAATGGTGATTTGACACTTTATACTTAGTGCATATACAATGGGCCTGTTGGATCTCAAATCAACAGATTGGATGGGTTCTAAGGAAATTCCAACTCCTATGATCAAACCTTCCAACTTGACTTGGCCAACTTATAGAGTGAACCTATTTGGTTACTAACTCTCTCACTTTAGGCTCTGCAAGACCTAGGTGGGTATACCTATTCACTAGTGGCTTTCGATGACTAATGCTTTTTATAGCAGATTGAGTATCTTGATCTAAATTCTTCCCTATCTCAGAATGGCATAGGTTCCTAGGATAGGTGGCTTTTAGATGAGTTCAAAAATGTTTTTATGGAAGCTATTCGATCTTTGTGCTTGAAATTCCTATATATGTACACTATTACTAACTAACTCTACACTTCTTACTCAACTAATCCCTATTTCTTTAATGCAAAGGTGCATTCATATAATGATAATTATGGTTTATTGATGACCAGTGCCTTCTTTGTTGTTTGGGCTACAAAGTCTTATATTTCTCTAGGACTTAATGTATGATTTGTGAGATAATTTTTAAATCTATCCCCTTTGGTAAATCTATCAATTATTGTTTCTTACGAGATCTGCTAAATGTTTATATTATAAACCGCCTGAATGAATTTAACCCTAACCTTAAGGGACCATTCAAGGAAGAACTACAAGGAACAATTACAATCCACGAGTAGAGCCTTTTAATCCAACTTTATAACATAGAAACACAAAATTCACTGTAAGAATATGAATAACCTTATCTACTTTTAATAATATCACAAACATCCGCCTATAGAAGATAAGATGATCCACAACACATATGCAGAGAAAACAACTGATTCTATTAGAGTTTCAAAATAGTACAATAGTTTGCCAGAGGCTATCTTATATTTTTCTCTCACTCTCCCCCTCATATCTACATTTCTTAACCACTTATATATGTGGTTGAATGGGCACCATACCCCTTTTGGGGTGAAAAGTCACCATTTTACATTAAAATTAACAAAACCCTTTGAAATTAATATGAAAATTAGTTAGTCCATAACCTTGCTTTAAGCTATCTTTATGGTTTTTGTTTGGTCGACAGCCTTAAACTTTAGATAAGAATTTGAATTTTTTTGTGGTAGTAAGAAACATCCACTTATAAAATGGGTCTTCATCAGATTTGATATTTGCATACATTTTCATTCCAAGTCGACATCTTCTTTCATACAGGTCGAAATAATAGGTTTTTCAGCCTTCTTACGGTCTTCTGTATGGTCTACAGCCAAAAACACATTGTAAAGATCTAATATTTTTACTGGAACTTGGAAACTTGATTTTGTGAAATGGGTATTTCTTTTATTTTCATGTTTCATTCATTTTAATTCTCTGTTCATATCATCTTTTCTACAGATCAAAAACACTAGTCTTTCATGGGGTCCATTGGAATTAATTTATTCATATCCTCCTTTACTCTAAGTTTTGAAATCATTAATCATCCATTATGTGTCATTTCCATGAAGTGACCACCATTTTCAATAGTAAGGTGCTTGAAATTACTTGGAAATTTGAAGCCCCAATAGGGCCACTTGCAAAACAAGGCAAGGTGGACTTCTAATTTCAATTTTACAACTTCTCAAAATAGAATATAAGAGACTTCAATGAATATTGCAAGTGATCTAAATTGAGATCCAAACAAAATACAAGTACCAAATAGGCCAAAAATGACCAAATACTGAAAGTACAATTTCTACTCAAAATCACTGCAAACTAATGGCAAATTATGAAAGTAGACGAAAAATTATGCACTTTAAAAAAAAATGACACCTGAAAAGGAGGTCGTATGATCCCAAACGAAGCCTCTAAAGTTGCAAAATCGAGGATTAGATAGGTACAATCATGAGAATCTGTAAATTATGAAAAATCCATCCATCAAAATCATAAAGTTCCTCCACCATTGTGAAGAGCACAAAATTCTAGCCCATTTCAAATAAAATTGCACCAAAAAAGGAGCCAAAATGAGCAAGATAGGGCCATTTGAAGCTGAACTACAATTTCAAAAAGCTCAATGAGAGGGAGGTAGAAAAATTTCAAAAATGTTGATGTAGTGCTGATGTCAGCAAATAGTGAGCTTAAAATTAATGCCAATCTGGATGTCAAAATGGTCATCGCCCCTTCCTACCAGTCGTACGGAAAATGCCACGTGGCTCTGTACGGACTTATGAGGTGTCTGTCGAGTTGGCAGGTGACTGAGCATTGAGTTGATGCTTTGCTGGCGTGAAAGGCCCTGCCGGAATTACGCAACGATCGGTTGGGTGGTGGGAGACGAAAGTCGAAGTGGAGGTGCTTGGGTGGCGGAAGGGTTAGCGGACGTCGGGAGGTGACAGGAGGTATGGTGGCCGGTGGAAGGACGACTGCCAAAGAAAAAACAAATGTTGCCGGCGGGAGGGTCGATGAAGGTGTCGGTCGGAGAGAACGCAGCAGCCAGAAAGAATGTGACCGACGACAATAAAACCAAGTGGGGTTGGGAGGATCAAGGTGGAAGCAGCACGTGTAGCTGTAGAAAAGTGCACGAGCCTGCAGAAAGGTACAGTACGGAGTCGAGGGTGGGGGTCACGACCCCCCCCCAAAGTACAGTAAACTATAATTTTTTTTAATACAAATACTTTTAAACAACCCGCTCAATTAAAAAAAATATTCTGCGGAATAATTAAATAAAGTTGAAAATACGCAAAATAATAAAACAAATGTAAATATTTTTAATAAATCTATACGAATTTGATCCAAATTGGTGAAATTTCTTCCTCCTCCGAATATAGCTGAGTTTTATACTCAAAATTTATGCAAACGACCTTTAAAACTCAACCGTGATGTCTAAATCATTGTATGACGCCCCTAAAAATAACACCTTCCCAGATCCAAAAATTAAAGCCTCCAAAAATGCCTCTCAAAGATAAATCAATGATGCTCTAATGACTCTGATACCATGTGATATTTTGCCAAGATCAAGAGCTTAATGAAAAGTACAATAGAGAGACAAAATAGATGATAGGAATAAATTGTATTGTATCAAGATGAAAATACTGATCAACTGGATCATCAATCAATCAATCACATACAATGAATATGAGCCTGCTTATATAGGCAAGGCTATATGGATATGTGAGCACACAAAAATGACATGTGGCTCAATGAGAAACAAGGGTAGGTAGGAAATAGGTGTGGTAGGTAGGAGAAACAATATAATATTCCACAAGAGGTGGATCACCCACCGAATGTGGAATGTAACAACAAGATAAGACCACAAAAGGTGGGAATTCTCCTACACACACTATCCCAATGTGGCACAAACACCCAAGTGTCTCGTACCCAAACTACTATGATATGCATGTACCTAAGTAAACTTAAGTAAGGTGTAATTGTAAAGCTCTGATGCCAATAGTTAATAAGATGAGAGAGGGGGGGGGGGGGGGGGGGTGAATCATACAAACTGAACTCATTCAATATATTCAATAGATTCAACCTCGATAGCTTATACTTCAGAATATATAACCAAAACTGTAAAACATTCAAACTTATGAACAGATAACATCATAACACATATAACACCAGATTTAATGTGGAAACCCGAATAGGGAAAAACCATTGTGGGATTTCGGACCCACTAAGAAATATACCCTTCTAGAGTATGCTCGGTTAAAAGCTAATCCTGTTAAAGATTAAAAACACATTGTTTGATGTGACCCGGTTGAGGGATTTCCCCCAGACTTGTTAGAGTCTTGCACTTTGTTAGAAGTGACCTTGTTAAAGGATTTCAAACACTCATTTAGAATGTTACCTTACTAGAGGGTTTACAAATAAGACTATTAGGTCCACTCGGTTAAGAGATTTTCTGTCATTTACAGAATAAATAATAGTAGTAAAATATATTTGCAACTTTAAATCTAAAATGCTAAAGCAGATTCTATTTGCTCAAAACAATCTTGTCATAAGACTTATCTTGTCCCTTGTGGGGCTTGCAGGGCTTTTCAATCTATTCTCCAATCAGATCTTCAAGCTTTTGAGCTCGGTAAATATTCCTGTAGCATCACTGTGCATACATTTGCCCGCTTTTATTGTTCATCAACAATTCATTATTTATAAACACTTTCTAACCGCTTAATCTCCTTGATCACATTTCCCATGATCAATCTTAGCCATCAGATCATCAAACTTGACTAGGTTCAATGTATCCTTCGATAAAAAAAAAAATGTTTTACCTCGCCTTGGAACTTGCATTCCTTCCTTGGAACTTGTGCTAGGTTATTGTGGTTCAATCTATGCTGTAGATCTTCCTCTTGATTTTCCATGTCGTAGATCCTTAACAAACTTCTTGTGTGACATACCAATCATTTATTCATCTCTAGCTCATCAACATCCTTCATTAAATAATGCTCTTATCCATCCAATGCGATCTATTATAACTCGGTTGTTAGTCGGTTAGTACTAAACTTCAATCGGTAGACATTCTGCCTTCTTTAACCGATATCGATAACCTTAGGGTTTACCGACTAGGTACCTTAGGGTTTACCGACTAGGTACCTTAGGGTTTACCGACTAGGTTCTTCGCTCGGTGACATAGTACAGTATTAAACTTATAATCAACAACATATGTAGGATATCAAAACAATCAAAACAACATGATCTCATCATTGTCTAACTCGGTAATAGTTGCCCATTGAATAACTTATTATTCCCCTTCATTATATCATTCTTTCTATGTCACTTACCGATCTCTTAATACTCATCAAAACATACTTCTCAAGATATGGCAACATCATACTGAACCAGAAAATCAATTTCTTGACATCAATGACAAAATAATATTATTAAGACAATAATCATCCTTCTTCAGTTATATCGATAATCTCCAACAACCTTCTCAATATCCTTATTGAAATACCAACAATCTCCTTTCTATTGTAATGCCAACTGATCAACTGGATCATCAATCAATCAATCATGTACAATGAATATGAGCCTGCTTATATAGGCAAGGCTATATGGATATGTGAGCACACAAACATGACATGTGGCTCAATGAGAAACAAGGGTAGGTAGGAAATAGGTGTGGTAGGTAGGAGAAACAATATAATATTCCACAAGAGGTGGATCACCCACCGAATGTGGAATGTAACAACAAGATAAGACCACAAAAGGTGGGAATTCTCCTACACACACTATCCCAATGTGGCACAAACACCCAAGTGTCTTGTACCCAAACTACTATGATATGCATGTACCTAAGTAAACTTAAGTAAGGTGTAATAATATCCAACATGAATAATTAATTACACCAACAATTCTTATCTACTCATAGCTATAGCACATATTTGACATATAGAGCTTATGCCAATTAACCACCTGTGGATGATGGCATTATATATGAAGATAAAGAATTGGATCCAGTGTCAATAAGGTATGTTTATGACAGTCGAGTATGCACGATATCAACAACACCTCATATAGAAGAAAGCAAGGATTTATGTCTTATCCATCCACACTTAATTGACTGGGGGCAAGAGGAACCACCACACCTAGATTGGTTTAAAAATGATGAAGCTATAGTAGGGTTCCTGGGTATTAGAGATGGATTTCCCTACAATGATCATAAAGATGGATTTGCAATAGACTTGGACCAAACGACATATTTTGGAGAAGCAAGCTCTTCTACATCACAAGATCCTGATGAAATATACATAAGAAAAAGTAAGCTAGACGATCTTCCCATTAACCAAGAAGGTTTTGCATTACTTGTTGAAAAGATAGAAGTCAATATAGGGAAAGTTGAAGTTGCACATAAGATACACTTGGCAGAATCATTTAATATTAAAGAGAAAGAAAAATTCATTAAGTTCTTCAAGAAAAGGCCCATAAACTTTGCTTGGTCTTATGCACACATGCCTAGGCTGGATCTAGAATGAGTGCTTCATCATTTATGACTATTGCCAGGAATCAAGCCATATAAACAAAAACTTTGCAAGATGCATACGCAAATTGCATTGCTAGTAAAGGTGGAATTACAAAAACTATTAGATGTGGGATTCATAAGACCCATAGACTATGCATAATGGATATCAAATTTGGTTTCAGTGACTAAACCCGCTATGGGTATAAGAATCTACAGGGATTTCAGAGATTTGAATAAATCTTGTCCTAAGGATGATTTTCCACTCCCCAATATCGACATGATAGTTGACTTAATTGCTGGAAATGAAATGTTGTCTCTCATGAATGGTTTTCGGGCTATAATCAAATCAGAATCAGGCTAGAAGACCAACACAAAACAACATTCACCTGTCATTAGGGTGCCTACTGTTGGAATGTCATGCCTTTCATTCTCAAGAATGTTGGTGCAACCTATCAAAGGGAAATGATGACATTGTTCCATGACATGATACATGACATCATGTAAGACTATGTGGATGATATATTAGCAAAATCCAGAACTAGAGAAGGTCACCTAGATGTTCTTGCTAAAATATTTGACAGACTTGAACAATACAAAGTCAAACTCAATCCAAAGAAGTGTATGTTCGATGTCACAACCGACAAACTTTTGGGTTTCATTGTTTGTAATAGAGGAGGAATAGAGGTGGATCCCGCAAAGGTAAAAGCAAATATTGAAATGCCAACACCCTCTACACTCAGGCAATTAAGGGGATTGCAGGGAAGATTACAGTCAATATTAGGGTAAAAACACAAAACTGTGTCACGTTTTAGGCCAACTTATCAGCACAAATAAATTTACGTAACTAACTAAAAATTAATTTTAGTCAAACATATGGTCTATAGAGATTCATTATAGCTATCTTACATATGAGCCACAACTTTTCCAATTGGAATTGTATACTAAATTTATATTTTATACCACTTTGGGTCTAATTACCCAAACAATTTTTTTGTTTGAAAAGTCGATGTTTCAACAACTCCTACTCTTATAAATAATATATATTTTTTGAAATGTAAAAATACCCTTTTATAGATCTATAAGTGAACTTTCCAAAATATATATGTTTTAATATTTTAATTAGTTTTTATATTTTATATTTTATTTTTATTGAAAGTAGGGCATCAACACTAAAATATAAGATTGATTATCTTGTAAAGGAAAAATACTAAAATTTGGTTTAGTTTGAAAAAATATTTTGAGCGGAGCAAAATAGCGGCACTGGATGGTAGCAGGATCGACACTGGTGATAGGAGTAGGGTTACTGATGTGTGCTATTCCGACGCGCAGTCTTTGAAGGTTGGATCTTGGAGCGATGAAGCGGACATTGCTTTCCCCATTGAGATAGGTAGATTGCAGGCCTTTTAGAAACCGATTAATGCTAGGAAAGCAGATATGGTCCAGGGCAACAAATATTCCAGACCACGGTTAAACTTTAGAAACCCTTACTTGAATGGCAACCAGTGCCCTATTGACCCACATAAGTGGAAGGAGAATGGTTTCATTTGGAATAACAAAGGCTGGTTTCATAAGGCTAAGCATCCCGCATCCAAGGCTCCCCGAAACTGGTATCCACCACCTGAACCTAGCATTTCCGGTGTGGCACCCGAGAGAGGCAATCCTCACTCTGACTCTTTTTTGGTTCCCCCAATTGATCACGACAATCCCCAAAAGCAGAATGGGCGCTTCAGGCAATACAACTCAAGGGCAGACCAAGCAAGGTTCTAGAGATCCAATTTCCGCCCTAACAAGCGGAACCCTTGGTCGAGCCACGAAAGATGCTCTGACTTTCGAAGAGCATCCTCCCGCCTTTAGTGATCCCACTTTCATAAACCGGTAAGAAAAACCTCAAGACCCACCATCTTTTTGGATGAGAATAAAATTAATTTTGCTAGGTCAAATTTGCTCGAGTCTTGCCTTTTCATCAAGTGGGGTGGTGGAAAGCGGGTTAAGGATAACTTTGAATCCTGGTGTAGAGAGCAGTGGGGTAAGGATATTAACATTAATATCCTCCCGAATGATTTTTATATGATTGAATTTATGAGAAATAAGGATAAATGACAAGCACAAAACAAAGGTACATACATCTTAGATGGCATTGAAGTTTACACCATTGATTGGCAACCCAATTTCAACCCCCGAACGTATGTACTGTCGGACATCAAGGTATGGATAAGACTATATAATTGTCCCTCAGATTATTGGCACATTGATGTCATCAAGGATATATGCAAAGACCTTGGCACCATTGTATCGACAGATGATATCTTGGAGGATAAATTATGGGGAAGCTTCCTCAGAATTTGTATTAGCATGGATCAAATCACCAAGATTCCTGACGAAGTCAGAATTATTGGGGCAGGGAAGATCTGGATCCAAAAGATTGATAGAGAAGATCAACTATATATTTGTCCTAAATGCTTTTCCTTAGATCATACCGGTATTAGTTGTGATGTTTCGGCTATGATTCAACGAAGTTATTCCTATATGCAATCTCCTATTGAGGTAAATCTGCAACCAGAACCTTCTATTGCCTTTGACATCGAGGAAGCTATTTGCAACAACACTCTTGACAATGAGAATGTCCCACTAATGGAAGAAACCCCTTTGATCATAATTCCTCCCTCCTCTGGTCAATGCGAGAGTCAACAAGATCTTCTCACACTTTTGGAGAAGACCAAAATCCTACAGGCAGATATTGAATCTAAGTTAGCAGATTCACTTCCACCCTCCCCCTGTGTGCCTAGGAATCAACTGGTAATTGAAGATGGCAATCTTCACTCTTCGGTTATGGAGACTGGCACGTTGAGGGAGATGGGAGGGTCGATCCTCTCCTCAACATGCATTGAGTCGGAAGATGGTGAAATTGAAACCTCCGCCTCGGAGGGGGAGGAAGACTTTGAACCGGACTCAGATCTTATATTGGAGGGTACTCCAAAAGGTTTTGGTAAATCGGATTCAACTATTGACAAACCTAATTTTAAGCCAAAAGGTGTGTGGGGGCGCAAGTCCAAAAAAGTTATGCTTGCAGTGGCTGGTGTTGCTTGTGGTCAAACCAAACTTAATTTAGGGAAGGGAAATACCCTTCCCCAGGAGAAATGAAACTCCTATCTTGGAATGTCAAGGGCATCAATGCCCTTGACAAATGGCGCTTGATTAAGTGCTAGATTGATGACACTAAAGGAGATATTTGGCTACTTCAGGAAACTAAATGGAGCATGGCTGAGACTGCTGCTAAAATGAGAGTTTGGAAACAATGGAATGGGATTTTTAGGCAATTGGATGGAGCCTCTGGTGGCTTGGGTATCATTTGGAACCCCATGAATGTTAAGATCTCACTTGTAGGGGATGATAAGTATTGGCAACACTACTCGATTACCATTCTTGGATGGAATGAGAATTTCAATCTTTTCAGTGTGTACGAACCATCTACTGCCGGTGATAAACGGGCTCTCTGGGCTCTCTTATCCAGCAAACTAAATAGTATTATCGATGGTAGTTGCATGGTAGCTGGGGACTTCAATGTGATCCTCTCTGACACTGAGAAAAGTGGGGGTATTCAGAGAACTGGTACGTCCTAGAAGGACTTTTTGGATTTTGTTGAGTAGAATCACTTTTTAGACATTGTTCCAAAAAATGGTATTTTCACATGGACGAACCGAAGAATAGGTTTTACTAATATTGTTGAATGGCTTGACCGGTTTCTTGTCTTTGGTGAGTGGTTAGGACAAAATTTAGTCTTAGAATCGTCGATTCTCCCGCTTATCAGATTAGATCACTACTCGATCTGTTTGGAGGTCGCCTTGGGTCAAGCGGAGGGGGGCACCCCATTCCAGTTTGAGAAAATGTGGTTCAAAATGCCTGAACTATATGACCTTATAGCCACTTGGTGGAATGAACCAGTTTTTGGGAATTATTTGAGACTTCTAATTCTCAATAAAAAGCTCAAGTATATTAAGGTCAAGATCAAAGAATGGAATAATAGCCATTTCAAGAATATTCATATGGAGAAATTAAGAATTAAGGCTGAACTAGCAGACTTAACCAGCTCTGTAATCACTTTTGGAATGACTGAGGATCTATTTATCAAATAAAATTCTCTCGAGTTTGACCTAAATGAAATCCTTCAGTGTGAGGAAATTCACTGGCGTAAAAAATCAAGGGAGTTGTGGCTTAAGGAAGGTGACAAAAGCACCAAATTCTTCCACCGGTCGGCCATTTCCTATCGAAATAGAAACAAAATATCAGAGATTATGAGATTGGATGGAGTTACTGTTAGGAATTATGAGGACATTGCGCAGGAAGCTATAAGATTCTTTGACTATTTGTTGAACGGGGTCCATTAGATCGATCATATAGCAAGAACCAAAATTCTGAACTCAATCCCATCTGTTATATCCAGTTATCAAAATACAGCTCTATGTACTCCTATTTCAATTGATGAGGTAAGGACTACCACCTTCTAGCTAAAATCGAATAAGACTCCTGGCTCGGATGGCTTCCCTGCTGCTTTCTTCCATCATTTTTGGGATATCATTGCTCGAGATCTACACCTTGCAGTAGAAGAATCAAGAAAGAATATGACTATGTTAGGGGGCTTCAATCACACCTTTTTGACTCTAATTCCGAAGAAGCAAAATCCACAACAGATGAGTGACTTTAGGCCCATTGCTCTATGCAACATTGTATATAAGATTGTAACAAAGATCATTGCTAACATATTGAAGCCCCTTCTTAATCACATTATATCAGATGAACAAAGCGGTTTTGCCCCTGAAAGATCCATTGTGGAAGGGATTATCGTTGCTCATGAAACACTTCACACAACCCGAAAGACCAAGGACTCCTATATGGTTTTGAAACTGGACATCCTGAAAGCTTATGACATGGTGGGCAAGGTTTTCTTATTTGATGTTCTTAATAAATTTGGCTTCTGCAAGGAGTGGCTCACTTGGGTCACAAGTTGTCTTTCTTCCCCCGAATTCTCTGTTCTAATTAATGGCTCATCCCATGGTTTTTTCTCTTCAACAAGAGGAATCAGACAAGGTGATCCATTATCACCATTTTTGTTTATCATAATGGCTGAAGCTCTAGGTTGATCTATTAGAGATCTTCAGCAAGATGACCGTTGGGTTGGAGTTAATGTGGCAATAGGGGTTGAAAAAATGACTCATCTCCAGTTTGCTGATGACACCATTCTGTTTGGTTTAGCTTGTAGGCAGGAAGCTAGAACTATTAAATCATGCCTTGATGATTACTGTTTGGCTTTCGGGCAGAAAATCAACTGGCATAAATTGGAAGTGTTTTTTGTCAACAACCCGCTTAACCTACAAGCTGTATTATCAAGGATTCTTAATCTCAGAGTCCATATCTCACTACTGGAAGCATCTTATTGATAAGTGCAAATCCAAACTCGCATCTTGGAAAGGCAAGTGGTTATCCTTTACTGGGAAGCTTACTATGATAAAATCAGTTCTTTTAGCGCTACCAGTTTTTTTCATGGCTTGCTTGAGATTATCGGTGGCAATTGAAGATGAATTGATTTCTCTAATGAGAAACTTCCTTTGGAATGGTTTGAATGACAAAGGTAAATTCTCTTTGATAGCTTGGAAAAAGATCTGCCAACCAAAAAAGGCAGGAGGTGCTGGCATTCGCCAAATCTCGGTCATGAATTTAGCAATGGGTGTTAAGTTGGTTTGGGAGATCTGTAGCGACGGGAAGAAAAAATGGGTAAGGCTCTTAAAACACAAATATCTGGACTCCCTAGAGCCTAAAAGGATACTGACTATCAATAATCCTCCCAGAGGCTCAGCTATCTGGAATTTCATTATGGACAACAGGGAAATCATCAGTGATCAGGTTACCTGGGATGTTAGGAATGGCAAGGATGCCTCCTTTTGGTTTGATTCTTGGTCTGGTGAAGCTGACCTATGCCACAACCCCTCTCTACAACCTATTATGGTAGAAACCTATCACCTTTGGGGGTACAATATTTGTGATTATGGTTGTAGTCACACAAATCTGTCCAGCTTAATTAAAAAAGAAGTGTCATCATAATATCAACTTGAAAAGAAGACCATTAAGCTCAAAGGCTTTGATCAAAAGGGGGAAATTCTTCTATATAAATAGACAAATCTTTGTCTCCCATAGAGTTTTTCTGCGTCACATGCACCTCTACCTTCAAGGCAAAACAAACGAATTTGATTCAGAATCATTGAACCGCATAGCTTTTATGCAATATAGAGCTCTGAGTTATCACAAAAACCAAGGAGGTAAGATTAATCCCAATTTTTTCCCAAACGTCTGTATCACATACAACACAGCTCGAGAAATACCACCAACACCCGAAAGAGAAGAGGTAGAGTTTGTCCCATTTGTGACACAAAGTTTTTATTGAAGTTGAAAACATTTCATCCATTATCTTACTCATACATCATCACTTCATCATCAATCCGTCCCAACTCTCAAAACATTAAGAAGTTCTTGTCCCAAGTTCTCTTTTTTAGATATTGCTTGAATCAAACACATCACATCACTTTTTAGATTGTTTCTACATCTAGGATAAGCTCATCCTAAGAGACACATCTATGCAGGTTAAAACTAGTTCATGAGTGAATCCTCTCATTACTAGGTAGTTAAATCTGTAACACATCTCAGATTTCTCTACACCTTATCACATCAAAACTTATCAAAAAGCAATTCAAGGAAGGAATTTCAGTTACATCCACCTTAAAAGTGTTAGAGATCCACGTGCAACACAATTCACCAACCATCAATCTTTCATTTCATCAAACAACTCATCATCATTTTCACACAACTTCAACAAAAGCTTGTAAAACAAAATGACCCAAACCCGATCACAATCAAGGCAACGAGAAATAGAAATGGAAGAAGAAGAAGAGGAAAATCTCAATGAATTTCAAGAAGCACTTGGAGGAAATGCGAATGATGAAAACCCAGGTACTCCTACTCCTGCAACAATAGAAAGGGCCCAACATAACCCTCTCTTTAATAGACTTTTTGACGAAATACTCAGGAGCAATGCGGATGCTCACTTCTTAAAACTCACTCAAGAAGGAGCAAAACTCCCCTCTGACTTTCATCTTGCCCAATTAAGACAAGCATCAGAAAGACAAAGTCACCATGAAGAGGAAAGAGGTAGAGATCCCATCAGATATAACATTCCTCGAGGTAACCCACCACCTCCTCCTCCAAATGAAATGGAGGTTGCGGCAACAAGTCTAGAATCTCGCCCAACAACTTCATAGTGGTGTCAAAACTAACCAATTCTCACTCAATGACATCTATCCCTATCCTTTTGATAGGAATCTTTATATGCCACCCTTTCCACGAGGATTCGAAACACCCAAATTCGAAAAATATAGAGGAAAGGGGGATCCCCGCGATCATGTCAGAGAATTTCATTCCGCTTGTCTCGAAGTAGCATATGAAGACACATACCTAATGTGCCTTTTTCCCCAAAGCTTCGGAGGAACAACCACATCATGGTTTTCTCGACTATCAGGTGGCATTAGAACATTTGAGGAACTTATCCAGAAATTCCTCGCTCATTACTCTCATAACATTGAACACGACATCACCATGGCTGATCTGTGCAACACCAAACAAAAACTAGGTGAACTATTCTCAGTATTCCTGCAATGATGGCGCCAAATGTCTAGCAGACATTCTCTTCAGTTACCTGAACGAGAGCTAGTGGAAATATTCATTTCCAACTTAAACAAAGAAATGGAATTTCACCTGGATGTCAAAGACATGGACTCTTTTAATGATATGATCACCAAGGGTTTGAAATGTGAATGGGCACTTATCAAGAAAGGACTCATCAAAATCTATAATGAACCAAAGGATAGTCCTCGCCCACGCTTCAATAGTGATAAACCAAGCTTCTGGAATAAAAACAAGAATATCGTCAACGATGGGGTTGTGGATGCCAGGACTATACAAACTGCACAACTTGTGGTTCAGTTTGCAGGACAAAATCCTCCACCTCAGAACAACACAAATGTTCCTTCGAATCAAGGTCGCATCACATCTCACAATGAACCTAGACCTCGTCAGCAAAAACAAAAATGCACATACACTCCCTTAGGGGAACCCATTGAAACAGTATTGCGACAACTCATTTCTCAAAATTTGGTCACCCTACCAAAAACATCAAACCATGAACCTCAGGTCAAACCTGCATGGTGGAGAGATACTAAACACTGTGATTTCCACCAAGGAAGAGGACACAAGACAAGTAATTGTCACCGATTGAAAGATCTCATTCAGGATCTTATTGATCGAGGAGAGATTGAAATAGAAGGACATGACCCAAAAACAACCAATAATGATCATCTGATGTTCAAAAATCCACTTCCATCACAAGATCAAAGGGGTCCTTCCACTTCCAGGCGAGGCACTGATACCACGGATTATACATAGGCTGCATATAATTATACTGTAAATCACCTGTATGATTCCAGTGAACAAGTTGCAACTATAACCTTCAAAAATCCCAACTCAAATTGCAATGTTGTTACACATCGTGGCAAGGTCACCATAAAGGCAACTCCACAAGACACCACCTCCATCCCAAAGCAATACAATCTTATGGAACAATTAGACAAAACCCCTGTGCTTATATCCATTTTAGAGCTTTTGCACCTATCGCCATCTCATAAAACAATCTTGGATCAAGCGCTCCAAGAGGCGTCAATCCCTGCAAACCTGAATACAGACCAATTTCAAGGCATGGTTGGAAATCTAAAGTCATCACCTTGTCTCACTTTTTTCGAAAGTGATAACTCTTCCTTCCAGCAACCTCATAACGCTTCGCTACACATTGAAGGCTTTATCAACCAGCATAGGATCAAGCGAGTCTTGATCGATAATGGAGCAGGCCTGAATATTTGTACACTACAGTTGGTCACAGCTTTGGGATATGCCATAAAATCAGTGGATCCTCGTAAGAAGATTACAATCAAAGCCTATGACGATGCAGAGCGTTCCTCCAAAGGAGCTGTGGTACTACCAATCCGAGTAGGCCTTGTGGTAAAGCACATCATTTGTCAGGTTTTGGACCTTCCTCTGCCATACAATCTATTATTAGAAAGACCTTGGATACATGCGGTGCAAGTTGTTCCATCTACCTACCATCAATTTATCAAGTTCCCACATAATGGTGCAGAGATCACAATCTTGGGCGATGCAAATCCCTTTGCATACTGTCATAATATCAGCCATCAACCAGAGATTACCGTTCCTAATAATAGAGAAGCCATTTCCTCCACATCATATATAGGTCCCACCTCTCTTGCCAGTTCAAACACCACTATACCCAAGCAAGAAAAGCTTAAGATGAAGATAGCAGAGGAAGGTCCAGGGGAATACAACTTGAGTCAACTCTTTTGTGTGGGACAAATGCCCACTTCTCCTAGAACACATGGTAAACTGCAACAGTTACTCCAACAACCACTGATCACACTAGCATGTGCTTTGACACCTTTCGTCCCTGGAAAGAGTCAAGAAGAAGAAACCCAAGATGAGGACTTAGTGAAATGGATCTATGAAGATCCCATCACCATTGATATACCGCAAGCTACGCTTCCTACGGATCAATATGGCAAAGGTCTCCTCATTATGCAAAGAATGGGGTATGATGGTCAGAGTGCTTTAGGATATTGCAAACAAGGATGACATGAACCTCTGCTACTAGAATTAAAGCCCAAGGATAATACAGGCCTAGGCTTTGAAAAGGAGATCTTTCCTAAGCTCAAATTCAAAGGAAAACCCAACAAACCACTATATCAACCTATTGCAAAGAGAACACCTTTTATTATCAGAGCAACATCAAACACCATCGCAACTGCCCCATCGAGACTCAAAATCCCAGCACAATCAGCTATAATGCCAATCATCCCACCCAACAACCAGTAGTCCCATCAACAGTACCATTAGCAGCAACAACTGTATCAGAACCCGTAGCAACATCTATGGCACTAGCAGTTCCAGCAGAAGCCACTGAGTCAATATTACTGATATTCCCTATACCAGATTCTTTAATCCCCATCAACCTTCCTGCAACACCAATCACTACAAAGGTACATCAACCAATCACACCTGCAGTATTTAACTCAAAAGACATCCTAGTATGGTATAGTAATCGGATGTTGGAAAGTGACTCAGAGACTGACTCACATGAGTGGGAATTTGATTCTGTACAACTTAACACTTCAGATGAGGAAGATGCATCACAACTTCCACCACGCAAAGACATCCCTGTTTATGGAGAAGCACAGATAAAGACCACATGGGTTCCTGAACTGGAAACATCTTCCATAGACCCTACGTCTCATCGTACACCTGATTCTGACAGGGATAGTACCATCAACGACCTTCACCATAACATCTTAACCCTCACTAATACATTTAATGCACTTAACCTAATCGATGAAGTAATGCCCATTATCCACCTTGAACTCATCGAATGGCACCAACCAAATCCCCCATGTCTTGACTTCTTCCAAAATGATGAGGCCATCATTGAATTTTTGGAATTAAGGGATAACCTACCAAGCGGGGATCACAAAGCTGGATTCGCCATTGAACTTAATAGCGCAACATACTTCGGGGCAGATGCCAAACCTTTCAACTGCAAAAATATAACAATAAAACATGGATCTTCCAGTGAAAACCACATTGTGGCACTGTTTGATCAAACAAAAGTAAAAAGAAAGAGCGTATCCAATGGTGAAAACCTCTCTGAGGTGCCTGAGGATGAAGGGTTTGACATTCTCCCTGCTAATGCACAACAGGAATGATCAACGATTCTCATCGAGGAAACTAAAGAATACAATGTAGGGACTCCTGAAAATCCTCATCTCATACATCTGGCATCTCTTCTCACTCCAGAGGAATAGCCTAAATTTATAGAGTTCTTCCAGAAGCGTCAGATCAACTTTTGCAGGGTCATATGCAGACATGCCTGGGCTTGATCCTGATTTGGTCATGCATCACCTCACCGTAGCAGAAGGAGCCAAACCTGTCAAGCAAAAGCTTTGTAAGATGCATCCTCAAATTGCAGTACTAGTCAAAGTAGAACTTAAGAAACTCCTAGATGTTGGTTTCATTAGACCAATTGATTATGCAGAATGGATCTCCAATATTGTGCCTGTCGGCAAACCAAAAGGGGGCATCCACATTTGTACTGACTTCAGAGATCTAAATAAGGCATGTCCTAAGGATGACTTCCCCCTACCAAATATCGACATCATAGTGGATCTGACAGCAGGACATGCCATGCTTTCACTCATGGATGGCTTTTCAGGATACAATCAAATAAAGATCACACCAGAGGACCAACATAAGACAACCTTCACATGTCCATGGGGCACATATTGCTGGAATGTAATGCCTTTCGGTCTCAAGAATGCAGGAGCAACCTATCAAAGAGCAATGACCACCGTCTTCCATGACATGATGCATACTATGATGGAAGATTATGTGGATGTCTTACTAGCAAAATCACTTACCAGAGAAGGGCATCTCCACATCTTAGATAAAATCTTTGATAGACTGGAACAATACCATGTTTGACTCAACCCAAAGAAATGTGTCTTTGGAGTAACCTTCAGGAAGCTTCTAGGATACATTGTCTCAAGCAAAGGTATTGAGGTTGACCCAGCAAAGGTAAAAGCAATCATGGACATGCCACCACCAAATGATATCAGTTAGCTAAGGACATTACAAGGGCGGCTTCAATCCATCCGAAGATTCATTGCACAGTTGGCAGATAAATGTCACCCATTCACACACCTGCTACACAAGAACATCCGCTTTCAGTGGGATGCCAGATGCCAGCAAGCATTTCAGACGCTTAAAGACTATCTCATGAATCCACCATTGTTGATGCCACTAGATCCAAGTAGACCGTTGTTACTCTATATCTTAGCAACAAGTACAACATTGGGTGTACTACTAGCACAACATAATGCAGAAGGAAAAGAGTGTGTTGTTTACTACATCTCTCGCACACTGGTGGGCTATGAACTCAATTACACGCCTATTGAGCGAGCTTGCCTAGCAGTAATCTTAGTAGCCACTAAACTGAGGCACTATCTGTTAACACACAAAGTACAACTCATTGCAAAGATTGATCCACTCAAGTATTTACTCAGCAAAGCAACATTGACAGGTTGCTTGGCCAAATGGGTGATGATTCTAAGTGAATTTGACATCAAGTATGTAGATCATAAAGCTATCAAAGGTCAAGTTATTGTGGATCAGTTGGCCGATGCGCCTCTCATAGGCGATCATCCTCTCATTTCCAATTTTCCAGATGAAGAGATATTCATGATTACAACAACAGAACCCTGGAAACTATACTTCGATGGTTCATACACTAGGCATGGCTCAGGGGCAGGCATTCTGTTTATCACACGTCAAGGTGATAGCATCCCAAAGTCTTACAGGCTCACATTTCCATGCACCAACAACATAGCAGAGTATGAGGCCTTGATCACAGGACTCAGGCTAGCTGTACAATGGAAATTACAAGAACTACAAGTATATGGTGACTCACAACTGGTCATTCGACAAGCAATTGATGAATATCAGACAAAGGATGATAAACTCATGCCATATAAGAAAATGGTGGACAAACTAAAGACATCATTTATTACTATCACTTTTGAGCAGATACCAAGAGATCAGAATCGAGCTGCTGACGCTATGGCTACCATCGCATCTCTCCTAGATCTTCCACAGAATTCAACACACTACGAGTTCTTGGTAGAACAACTTTGGATTCCCGCTTATGATATCCTCGAATCCGAAATGATATGTCGCCTTGTCAGTTCTAAATCCCCATGGTACGGTGAGTTCTACACCTATCTCCACAATCACACCCTTCCTCCCAACCAATCAAATAACCAACGTAAAACCTTCATTTGCCAAACTGCTCGATATACCATTATTGTTGAAACCCTATACCGATGCGGTCTTGATGGTACTCTCCTTCGATGTCTAGAACAAGGTGAGATAACAAAGGCTTTGGAAGAAGTCCATGAAGGAATTTGTGGGACTCACTCAAGTGGTCCGTCACTAGCCAAGAAACTCCTACGCAATGGATACTATTGGCCCTCTATGGAAAAAGATTCCTACTACTTTGTCAGAAAATGCAAGAAATGTCAAGTTTATGGCGACCTGATACATGCACCAGCCCAGGAACTGCAACCAATCACAACACCATGGCCTTTTTTTCAATGGGGCCTTGACCTTGTGGGTAAGATTCATCCATCTTCATCCAATGGCCATAAATTCATTATTACCGCCACTGAATATTTCATAAAGTGGATCGAAGCTGTTCCACTTACCCAAGTCACCGACAAGCAGATCGCCTCATTCATCCTCAACTACATCATCTGCCGGTATGGTGTGCCCATGTCCATCATCACAGATAACAGTCTTCCTTTCAAAAATTAGGATGTCCGTGAACTTTGTGAGAAATTTCATATCCAACACCGCTTTTCCACTCCCTATTACCCACAAGGCAATGGTCAGTCCGAAGCATCCAATAAAAACATATTGAGGATCCTAAAGAAGACAGTCAATGATGCCGGCCGTGATTGGCATGTTCAACTGAATCCAGCACTATGGGCATATCGAACTAGCATTCGGACCCCTACAGGCGCAACTCCTTATTCATTGGTCTATGGTGCCGAAGCTATCTTACCTATTGAGGTGGAGATACCATCACTACGGGTTTCCTTGCATAATCTAATAGATGATGAAGCCTACAGAGTATCCCGTCTTCAGGACTTAGAGTTACTAGATGAGAAGCGACAAGCTGCATACAACCATCTCAAAGCCTATCAGCAACGCATGAGCAGAAGCTACAATCACCGAGTTAGACCTCGTACATTTGAGGTAGGTGATCTTGTTCTACGAGAGAATCCTCACAACCAACCAAACAGAGAACATCAGGGCAAGTTTGAATCAAACTGGCTGGGCCCATATGTTGTCACTATTGTATTCGGGTCCGGGGCATATCAGTTGGCTACATCAGAAGGAGAACCGCTTGCAGATCCAATCAATAGCATGCACCTCAAACAGTTTTATACCTAAGCTGAATAGAGCATCAGGCTCCCCTGCATACCAGAAAATACCAAAAATATTTAGAAAAATGTCCTGAAGAAATACAAAAACATTCAAAAAGTAAAGAAAAATCATGCATCCAAACAGTGAACAACCACTCCGGTGGCACCTTGGGTAAGTGCGATGGTGAAAACCTGGCAAACAGGCACCACTCGTAAAGATAATGGCTCCAGTATCTTTTAGGCTTGTTGCGATCACTTCATACATACATCCATCCATCCATCAACCATGGCTTGTTATAAATCTACAAATCCAAGAAAGTACTGCATGCATCCTACATCCCGCTTTTTTATAGTCATATCTAAAAACTTGGGGCAATGCCTTTAACCTATTGATGGAAGTGGATTCTACATTGTCTTGTGATTCATTAAAGTTCTTCATTTAAAACTATCTCACAAAATTCAAAAAACATTCAAAACAATTCAAAATCCAAAAACATTCAAAACAATCACCAAAATATCAAAAACATTGGAAATCAAATCAACAAAATCCAAAAACATCAGAAAACATAAAAAAAAATCAATCAAAAACATGGCAACACATTGTACATACTCATCCGCGCAGATACCAAACAAACATTGTGATATACTCCACAAAATGACCACTTATCAATCGACCACACAATCAACATCAACACTCAAAACTATCTTCACAAGGATGCATCCTTCCTTACCAAAACAAAGACAAGATGACATTTTCTTTGACAAGAAAATTCTGTTTACGCTATCAAATACTTGGTTGATTTATGGGCTAGTTATTTATATCAGGTTCCTACAGCATTGTTTGTGTATCTTCGGTGCATTATTCCGATGAAGTTCTGGGTCATGTACTAATGTGTCTACGTGGGAAGTTCACCAAGCTACGTGATCTTATGCCAAATGCAGTCATAGATCATTACAACTTGCTAACTACAGTGTATACCTCAACCATATGAGCATGAACCATTACCAAGGATCTTTATTCTTTATTCTTTATGTATATACTGTTTGTTTGCAGGTACAATGCTCTTTCTTTGGTTCCTCCTACCTCATCCAAACTGGATAAAGGTTTTTATCTCTTAGTACGGTATGCACTTATCTCAGGATATGATTGGCCTAAGATCAAGGAGGATGATCCAAGTCATGCATGAAAGGAGATAATCCTTATCTGTTCCGCAAGCAATACTCAGGTCAACTTGATCCATTATATCAAGTTGTTTGTATTAACTTGCTATATCAAATCCATGTAAGAAATACTCTGGTCATCTTGAATCTTTATGTCAAGTTGCTTGTATTTTCTTACAACATTTTAAAGCTCAATGATGAAAATAGAGCACTATGGATCGTCATCTCATCTCATCTATATATATTGCATTTCATTGCATTCCACCCATCCATACATTCATAATAGTTGCATATCATGCATACATAGTCATAATAATGCATACTCTATTTTACTCATCTTCTTCCATAGGACTTGGTCCTAGTCCTCCATATCTTCTATCTAACATCGAATCCCCCCTCACCCTCCCTATCTTGATCATCAACATCATCCTAATCCCTTCATCGCTTCCCATCCTCACTCATCCGCAAAATTAAGCCAGTTACTCTGTCTACACAAATACATCGACTCCCACACACCTAGACTATCAACAGATACTCTGATCAAGTATCTTCGGGTCTCAACAGGTAATCGATCATGGTAATCCTAGACTACATCAGACATTTATCATAATGACCTAGTCTCAACGGGGCTGCCATGATTCCCCACAACCATCCATCACACGCACATACTATCAATTGATCAACCAATCAAACACAATCCAACAAACAATTACATCAATTGTCTACGTCTCAACAAGTATTTTGCTTCATATACCTTGACTTCATCGGACAATTACATCAATTGTCTAAGTCACATCAGGTCATTTTGATTCACTTACTCAGACTTTATCATGTCCAAGCGACCAACTGACATCAACTGTCACGCTTTGACTTGACCGGGGCAATTAAACCGATTGCACCAGATTGTCCAACCAATTTTGATCAATTGTATAGCATCAATCCAAACCCCACACTACATCTGCTATGTATCTCTTGCATGACCTCAGGGTACTTGCTGACTTGTTGTTTCTCCATATTCACTCTATTTTTATTCCATTCTTTCACCGTTGTTGCTAATTTCTTCTATTCTACCTCCCCTCCACTTCTCGTTCTTTTTTGAGAGATTGCCCAATTTTTCAAAAAATTTCGGCCCATCTCTCGAGGGGGCATACCACCCATTAAATTAACATTTATGGGGCATTTTCTTCACACTAGTTTTTCTTTCTTTGAAACGACGCGATAAACCGCACCGTCTCAAAGAGGAGCAAATGTAGTCACACAAATCTGTCTAGCTTAATTAAATAAATAATTGCTATTTATTTGATTAAAAATCCACTAGCTATCAATTAATTAAATTAATATTTAATTAATTCATCCCCAAACATTCTTCTATTAATTAAATAAATTATTCAATTTATTTTAATTAATTCATTAAATCAAATTCCAATCAATTAAATAAATAAAATCTATTTATTTAATTAAATCCCCCTATTCCTCTTTTAAATAAATTAAATAAAAACATTTATTTAAATCATTATCCCCCCCCACTTGCATTTTCCTACAAATGCAACTTGCACTCATTGGAAATAAACTAATTTTATTTTAAATAAAAATCCTATTTTCCCTCACCCACCAAATCCAATTGCAAAATCTAATCCCCTTCTAGATTCTTCTAACCCCTTCCTAATTAGCCTAATCCATCCCCTGATTATTGTCACATTCCTAAGCAAAATGGAGTCACTTCTCAAAGACTTCAAAAGTCTTTGAAAAGCATTTAATGCTTTGTGTGTTCAACAAATTAACCCCCAAAGTCTTCAAAAACAACTAATGGCTCTTACATGACCATTTATGGCTCTTACATAACCATTTATGGTTATTTCAAACTTGTCTCCCAAAGCATTTATTGCTTTGACCATATTTATCCTTCTTGCCTTTGCACAAGAGTTTATCCATTGGATAAAAGCTTTATTCTTTGAATAAAGAGTTTATTTATTCAACTAACCTTGACTTTAACTCCCAAAGTCATGTCAAGCATTTAATGCTTATTCCCTCTCCTCTCAACCTATCTCACATTGACACTTGTCATCCTGGGATTGGGTTGAAAGCCCTCACATGGATTTGAAATCATTCAATCCTGACCCTTGTTGAGATTACTCAATCTCAACCATCCATTGCTCCATTTTTCCTATAAATAGAGCCCATTTCTTCATAATCCAGATCCTGAAAACTTGTATGCATTTAACCTATAGGCATTTTAGAGAGCATTTAGCATAGCAAACTAATATCTTTGTTATTTTAGTTAAAATCAATCATTTTAATAGCATCTAGTATTTTAGTTTTTCATTTCCCATTTGAAGCAAAATACTCAAATCTCAGTCCTCCATAAGCATCCATAGTGCAAAAAGCTGCTGAGAGCTACACTATTTTGGAACTTGGAGAGGAGAGGAACAAAGGAGAAGAAGCTAAGAGCATGTTAGGAGGTATTTGGAGATGCCTCATCATATTTGCTTCTTTAGTTAAATACGCTTTCATGTTTTTAGTATCTCTTTTGATATGCCTGTTTAGATTAGTTTTTGATTGATTAACACTAACGGTTTCTTGTGTGTGTGTTATTTATCTCAGACTAACCTTGTCTATTTAGTAGGGCATCAATGGTTATTCGATCCAAGAAAATGGTATTACCAAATGGAAATGGAACTCTTTGGATCAGCTGGACTTGGATCAGCATCAGAAGGACCTGTTTACTGACATTCTCAACAAAAGGTTTAATTTCCCTTCCCCTGATAGGGACATTATTAGGTGGTGCGGCTCCTCCGATGGCAAATACAAAGTATGTTTTGGTTACAAACTGAAAGAAGCAGCTATCGACAATCAAGACTGGCCTTTTAATCTATTTTGGCATCAACATCTCTTTCCCAAAGCGGGCTCCTTTTCCTAGCTGGCTTGTTGGAGAAAAATATTGACTCAGGAAAGGCTCCAATCAATGGGTATCAATGGACCCAACATATGTCCTTCATGTTTGGAACAGGAAGAGATTATGGATCATCTTCTTCTCCACTGTAAATTCTCTAGTCACTGCTGGTGGCATTTCATGGGTAAACTGCGAATCTTTGGCCCCTTCCCAACAGGGCTGGTCAACTGGTTTTTGCAATGGCCTAAACTGGCAGGTAAGGCTATTTTTGCTGATTTTCTTTTTATCGTCCCTTCTCTTCTGATATGGGAAATTTGGAAAGAAAGGAACAACAGAATCTTCCAGGGTAAAGAAATGAGCCTATTGTCTCTTTGTGGGAAAATAGAGAACCACCTGACTGAACTCCTGAATGAGGCTGCCCAATCCAAATCATTAAAGAAAAATTTGTTCACAGTCTGGGATTGTAAGATTAAGTTGGTTCTTCCAAACCTCCTCATCCCTCCGATCTTCGGACTGGGTACCCAGTGGATCAAATCAATCCAAGAGTGGGGGTGAAATGGGATGCACCAGAGGTTGGGTGGTGCAAGGTAAACTTTGATGGTGTCTGCAGGAAATCTGGGTCAAAGTGGAGTTGGTTGTATTCTGAGGGACTCTGATGGTCTTTGTTTAAAACAAATCTCTAAAAAGATTGGTGTGGTCACTAAAAATGAAGCGGAATTCAGAGCGACTTTCAGAGGTCTTCAGTTAGGGAAGGAGTAGGGGTGCAGAGAATTCATTTGGAGGGAGACTCATTAAATGTTATTAATGTGATCTGCTATAATAGCATCCCTAGTTGGTGTCTTAACCAGTGGCTTCAACCGATCTTGGCGCTGCTAGCTACCTTTGAGGAATTTTAGGTTAGCCACATTTACAGGGAAGGTAATGGTGAAGTTGATAGACTTTCTAAATTGGCTATAGCCATAGGTGACCCCACTTGATTTTTCATTGATGATGTTTTTTGGGGCTGGTTGGTGATGTGGTATTGGTTCCACCAGTTGGCATGCTATCCTTGCTCTCCGTTTAGGGGGTCGCTCTTCGGTTGGGTCTATTGATGGTTGTGCGCTCTCCGATTCATTTCGCAACTACCGGCTGTGGAGCAATTTGCTGCTTTTCTCCCCGCTAGCTGCTTTACCCTCAGTCATGGTTTCCAGTGGAGAGATCAACCGTTTGCCCTATTTACCTGTTATGGTATCTTCTCACCAACGTGATGTGACATTTGCTGACATCATTGATTAGTGTCAGTTTTGGCCTCGGGGCAATTAAATATAAGTGTACTTTAAAATCTAGTCATGACTAGATTCTCTCATGATTTGTTTTCAATCACTTGATGCTTAAAGTCGGTCGACACCAAGTTGAGGAGCTTTGGTGTAGATGGTTTGTGGATACTAGCAGCTCACGCGTGTGGATATTTATTGGGTATGAATTGCTTGCAGGGTGTCGTATTCTTTGGTTTGATGCTGCGCTATTTAACAATGGTATACCCTTCTTTCCATCAAAAAAATGCTTTTCTTTTTGGCGATTCGCTATGGAGACCCCAATCCTCCTTGAAGCTACTTGTCGCCAAATGGCTTTCCTAGGCGAAATCACGGACAAACGTCTGCAAGAGGTCCTCTTCTCTCGGCATCCTCTCATTCTCCACAACGTTAAGAGGATTCTAGGAAAGGAATTCCTCATGGCGTATCACAGGTACAGAGCCAACGCCGATATCCCAACCTTTTTTCTTGCAATGATAATTTACATGGGTACTCGTAAGCAGAAAGCAAAACTGTTAATGCAAATGATATTTAAGCATCACTTGTTGGGGGAAATAGATGTTGTATTGGACAATATTGATGCCAATCTTAGAATTACGCTACCCCAAAACTATTATATGTCGCTAGGCAACGGAGCAGAGGTTAAGAAGCTTGTGATCGTTAATTCTCTGGATTTTGATTCTCTCCAAGCAACCTGGCCTGGCATCTCCAAGAACATTGATTTCCTGTTTAAAGCGACTGGCATACATAGCGGTTTCACTTCGGATTGGCGGGCAAATTTTCTTTGTGATGAAGATATTGTGGGTATCGATGTCTTTGGGATTTTGGAGAACGGAGATCTAGTGGATGGAAATGACTGGGGTTTTGGGTTGGGCGAAGAGTGGATCCCAAACAACTACCAACTCCCAAAGGAGAAGGCATAATTGGCTGCACATGCGAATTGTGGCACGAAATGTCCCATTGTTTTGGATGCGGTTAATGTGCTAGTGAATGATGCTTCTGAAGACTCTCTTTAACTCCCGTTGTAACTAGGCACTCCGTTCTCTCTTCTTTTTTGAGCTTGTATGCTTTTGTCTGAAAACTTCTATTTCTGTAAGAGGTTGGTTTATGTCTGTACTCTTCCAGCCCTTAGGGCTGGTCTTTCTTGTCTTAAACTTGAGCTATGGTAGGGGGTTTTCTTCCCGATTCTTTCCCCCTACCGCTCTTTTTGAATTAGGCCTTGTATCCTCCTTTTTGTTTAATACAAGGGTGCTACCCCTATGCAGCTATTTACTTATTAAAAAAAAAATACTAAAATTTATTAAATTTTTTTATTTTAAAAATGCACTAGAAAAAAGAGCCTATGTCAAGATGAATTCTTTTCTAATTTGGATAAATAATTAAGAAAAAAGGTGATGCCAAATGGAAAGAGTTGTATTTCAATACACACAAACTTTCAAATTTATTGAAAAATATATATACATAAAAAATAGTTAAAAATATATTTTTGCACTAAAGTTTAAAGTTATCAATATACACAAAAAAATTGAAGAAAAAAAGGTAAAATTTACTATATAAAGTGTGACTCCTCGTGTAACTTCAATTTCAGTATTTTATCATCAACTAAATTATAGTGTTTACTTTATAAGAAAGTATATTCAAATAATTTTTAAAAAAATTCAAAAAATTACAAATATAAAATATACAAAAACTATAAATTTTATTAGTTTATATCATTTCAAAATTTAAAACATATATATCACTTTCTATTGATTCAATTTAAAAAGTTGAATCAACATTGACCATTTCCTTTATAAAAGTGTGACACAACTTTACACTTTTACCCAATAAGAAGATTTATTGCACAACTAGCTGACAAGTGCCATTCATTCCAACACTTATTGAAGAAAGGAGTCACCTTCAAGTGGACAAATTAGTGTCAAGAAGCATTCCAAATATTGAAAGATTATCTCTTGACAATGCCGGTTCTAGTTCCACCAATTCAAGGCAAGCCTTTACTCTTGTATATATCAGCAAAAAATTCATCTTTGGGAGCTCTTGTGGCACAACATGACGACTAAGGGAAAGAAAGAGCCATCTACTATATCAGTAGAATAGTTATTGGATATGAGCTCAACTACACTACCATAGAACGAGCATGTTTAGTGGTAATCTTCGCATCCCAAAAGCTTAGGCATTATATGGTGAGTCATAAAGTTCATCTCATTGCACACATTGATCCTCTTAGGTACCTTCTAAGAAAAGCAATGCTAACTGGAAGATTTTCCAAGTGGGTCATGATTTTGAGTGAGTTTGACATAGAATATGTGGACAAAAAGGTGATCAAGGGTCAAATTATAGCAAGTCAATTGGCAAAATCTCCTTTACAAGACAATCACCCTCTATTGACAAATTTTCCTGACGAGTCTGTGTTCACATTGGCAACATCCACTAGTTGGAAATTGTACTTTGATGGTTCTGTTGGCATATGATGAAGCAGTGATAATGTATGTTGTCATTGATGTCAATAAGTGAATAGGTATATGGTACTCAAGCAGGTGAACTGGTATAAACCGGTGTGAAGACTGGAAGCGGCTATAGTCAATTGGGATGGAGTGAACCGGTGTCGGGGTTCACAGTTTGACTACTGGTTTGAAGTCTCAGTTCAGCTCGAGGGTTTTCGGTTTGGCGATTTGACTTGTGCGGTGCAACCGATGACATTCTATGATGAGTTTGTTAGGAGATAAGGATGAGATCGAGATGCCATGTCAGCTTGTGAATGTGACAAATCTCTTTGAGGATCTTGCATGTGATGAGCGAATGCATTAAATGTCTACCTCGGGAATGTGCATCTCTTAGCAGTGTGTGAAGAACGCGTGATGGGTTACTGGCTTCCAGGTGCGGTGAAAATTGGACGATGCAGAACGACTTGAGATCTTTCTCAGATTGTTCTATTCTATGCAATGCATTTTAACGGTCAGGATCAAACCGCTTGTAACTGAAAACCTAAATGTGTAGGGTTTAGGGTTTACTCTACCGACCTAATTGTTGTCTATAAGGTCGATGATGTTTATTATTATTTGTGTTGGCAAAAGTTGTGTTTATTTCTATGTGTTGAAGACTTGATACTTGCCAAACTAGAGTAAGGAGTCTGCAGAGTGTGATTGCAAAAGAGAGGAACTGAAAAGGATCTGCCTTAGCAAAGTAGCGTTGTTATCAGATCGGAGTTTTATCTGTTGTCTTCAACAAAAAGAAAATCCCTTGATTGGGTAGCTTTAATAGGATTGTTGCAAATCCTCTAACCAGGTGACTCAAGCTCATTGAGTTCTTTAAATCCTCTAGTGAGGTAACCTTTAACAGAGTTTATAGCCATCCCTTAACCGGGTGATCCCTAACAGTATCGATTCCTAACAGAACCTTATTGTAAAGTCTTTAACTGGACTAGGCTCCTAATAGAGTGGACTTCAAAAGAGTTCAAAAACAAGCTTGTGGGTATTCATCCCCACCGTGGTTTTTCCCATTTGGGTTTCCACATGAAAAATCTGTGTGTCACGGGCTGTGTATTTTTCATGTGATGATTGAGTATTTTTTGTTCAGTTGAATATGCATGCAGAGCAAATGGTTGTGATATTACTAATGCAACTCATGCATGATCAAACTGGTAAAATAGCTATCTAGATTTGAGAATTGTTGGATGCTATTTGAAGTACTTTTGTTTTACCGGTTTAGCTGTTGAAGTATTTCTGTTAACCGGTATTGCTATGGTTAAGTACAATGATATAGACAAACAATTATCTGTGTTCAGAGAGTGTCAAAATATTAAAGAAATTTTTTGTCTGTACTGATTCACCCCCCCCTCAATACTAGTTAGAGTATTAGTTGTTCCTCATTATTCATCAGGTTCCTGCACAAATCATGGAGCGGGAGCTGAAATTCTCTTTATCACTCCCCGGGGTGATTACATTCCAAAGTCATTCAAAATCAAATTTCCTTGTACAAATAATATAGCTGAATACGAGGCTCTCATCATAGGACTTCGTACCACCATACAGTGGAAGATAACAAAGCTACAGGTATATGGTGATTCCCAGCTAATCATCAATCAAGTCAATGCCAATTATAATACCAAAGATGATAAAATAATGCCTTATAAACAAATGGTAGAAGATTTCAAGCAACACTTCAGCCACATCAATTTTGAGAAAATTCCAAGGATTCAGAACAAGGTAGTCGATGCAATGGCTACAGTAGGGTCTCTCCTAGACATGCCTAACAATGAAACTCAGTTCGAATTCTTAGTAGAGAAATTGATGATACTGATATATGAGATTCCATCATCTGAATATGTGTGCGTAATTGTGGGTCTTGAATCCCCATGGTATAATGAGATATATGCATACCTACATGATCAATACATGTCTCTTGATTTATCAAGAAATCAAAGAAAAAATCTCATTCGTCAGGCATCCAAACATGCCATCATTGTTGAAACATTGTATAGAAAGAGCCTAGATGGAACACTTCTTCGATGTCTTAATTCTGAAGAAGCGCAACTTACCTTAAAAGAGGTACATGATGAGATTTACGGTGCACATTCCAATGGTCATGCATTAAAAAATAAACTACTAAGAACTGGATATTACTGGCCTACTATGGAAAAGGATGCCTATAAATATGTACAAAAATGCAGACAGTGTCATATACACGAAGATCTAATTCATGTACCTGCTCAGGACCTTCAACCTATCACATCACCATGGCCCTTCTCACAGTGGGGACTAGATCTTGTTGGTAAAATCAATCCTACTTTTTCCAATGGACACAAGTTCATTCTTATAGCCACAAAGTATTTCACCAAGTGGGTGGAGGCAATCCCTCTCACATACACCACTGGTAAGTAGATAGCAAAATTCATGCTTAACTATATCATCTATAGATATGGAGTCCCAATGTATATAGTAACCAATAATGGGCGTCTATTCAAAAAATTAAGATATGCATGAACTATGTGATCAATTCCAGATACAACAGAGATTTGCAACTCCCTATTATCCACAGAGTAATGGTCAAGTAGAGACAACAAATAAAACAATATTGAAAATCCTAAAGAAAGTTGTCAATGAAGCAGGACGAGACTAGCATCTACAGTTGAATCTCTCACTATGGGCATACAAAACAGGTGTTTGCATAGCTACAGGCGCTAGACCATACATCTTGGTCTATGATTCAAAAGCTATTCTGCTAATTGAGATAGAATTACCATCGCTAAGAGTCTCCTTGAAACACATCATACCAGAGGAAGACTAGAGAGTTGCAAGACTCCAAGAGCTACAACTGTTAGATGAAAAGTGACAAAGCACCTTGAATCACTTGCAAGGATATCAAAATAGACTAAGAAGAAGCTACAATAAAAGAGTAAGGCCAAGATAATTTGAGGTGGGATATCTATTCCTCAATGACAATCAAATGAACCTAGTAGAGCGAGACAAACTAGACAAGTTTGAACCAAACTGGTTGGGTCCTTTCATAATAACAAGGGTTGTTGGCAACAATGATTATAACTTGAATACCATGGAGGGAGATCCACTCCCTTACCCCATGAACAATATGCACCTTAAACATTATTACATCTAATGGCGGGGTAGTTTAGGTTCCCTTTTTACTACATTTTCCTAAGAATTGCATTGCATATCGTTTCCCTTCTAATCTGCATCATAGTCACATCATAACTTGCATCTTCATAGCATATACTTGTTTTTTCACATATAACCGCATCAATAAAACAAGATGATTGTCTCAATTAAATCACCCATTTTCACATGAAAGAAGCAAAGGTTATCTCATTTCTTAGATACTTGGACACGAAGTTTTCAAAAGCTAAGGTCGATCATCTTCAACATCACCTTGTGGTTAGGCTTTGTCTATGGTTGGGTAAAAGTTTCACTGTTGTGCCTTGTCTCACAAGTTTCTCAATTTCTATATCTCACACATTAATTATTTTCTCTAAATCACTGTAGAAACATGGTTGATCATATGACTAGTGAAAAATCCAAAATTTTGCTTTAGCATCGCTGTAATTGTCACACCCAAGTAGGTTTCATTACTTACTAGCCAATGCACAAAATAAAAAAAATAAAAGAGCTATGCCTACTTACATAACAAAATATCAAGGCAAAAGAGCAAAGATATATAACTGAAAAATCATGCATCCAAGTGCAACAAAAGCTTTCTTATGGGAACATGTGAGTAACTCCATCAGGGTTATGGACACCTCTAGTAATGGAGCAATATTCGAGAGGTTACAATGATAACCTCGTCAGGGCTATAGACATCTGACTAGCAACAAGGCTTTATCTAGGATACTTTTAAAGTTAGAATAAACTACGTAGCTAGTCACATAGGATACTAATGGTCTCCAATGATCATAAGAGCTGGAATAAATTCAATTGCACACACATAGGCAGAAGAAGACAAAAAGTTTCAGGAATCAGTGGGGAAGTTTTTCGCATCTCCATTTACAAATCTTAGTCACTCAGTGTGTTAAGTGAGTTGTCCAAGGGTTCTTGACAATCAAATGAATGCGTATCTTTGAAATTCTTTATAACTTAAAAATAATCAATGTATAACACGATGACAAATATAGATAATCATCCTTGTCCAAATAGAAAATGCATTTTCATCTTGCAAATCATATTGCATAGCATAGTTTCATATAAAAAATTTCATTGTCTCCATGTGCAATGTGTTGATCATTATATCATAACAAGCCAGTACACCGGGGGCATAGCTAAAAAAAATCCCTAAAAAGCATAAAAAGTCCTGAAAAAGGCAATAAAAAACATTCAAATATGATCCTTAAAAAATACCAAAAACATTCAAAAATCAATAAAAAACATCAACTAAAAACATTCAAATATTGTCCTGAAAAAAGCACAAAAATATCGAAAAAGCTCTTGAAAAAGAATTAAAAATCGAAAATCAATCAAAAAAACTTGCAATAAAATGTCTCGCAAGAATCAAATGCTTCGCACAAAGTTATCAAAGGATACAACTAGTGGAGCAACATTTGCAATCAAACCGATCAAGCTGTCTTATCAATCGTACTAACTATCCATATCAAGTGATCATTATCTTGTCTTAAACAAAAGAGGATACACTCGAAATCAAATAGGTTAGTCTTAAACGAGGTCCGCATTTTCAGAGATCAGACATTATCAACCATCACATCAAACAATCAAAGCAAAGGCACAGATCAATATGGCCATTGAATTTTGTCCTAGTCAGTCTTTATCTTTTATCATTTGACGATAGGTCATGTTTCTATGCTACTCAAGGATGTCCACGAGTGACTAGAGGAGCTGGGATGGGCATGATCCTTTTATTTGTTTGTTGTTTGTGGTGTGGACCAATGAAGTTTTGGGGCAATGATGTCATGGGTGTCTGTGATTGGTATGTTCATTCGACAAATATCCTATGCAAAATGTCAAGGATAACTAAGCTTGTGACTACCCCACATACCTCGACTCCTAACATTATACCTAGAATGGAGGGTGCTGGACCTAAAAAATTCTGCATAATTTTTTAGGGCCCATGTAAATTTTTGTTCAAATGCACTCAGATTTGCCCCTGTAGAATAAGCCCGAGTTGCTTTGTTTGACAGCTCACAATTTTGCATCCACTAAGTATTTTGAGAAATCCTCTTGGGGAAGTGTTGTGAACGTTTTGGAGATGAAATGATTCCATTTTCAGCTTCCTTGGATCAATTTTGATGATTTTTTGAAGTCTCCTATGGAGGTCCAAAAGTCAAGGTTGTTGTTTGCACATGTTATACCTTTATGAGTAAGCCCTCTTTGAAGCATTGTACATTTGTGCCAGTTGATTTTCAAGACAAAATGAGAGTTTCTTGTGATTCTCTGCAATTAAATGAAGCCCCATGCCAAGTGATATAGCCACATGAATCCACTTGCTGAGTTTTCAAAGTTGATTCCTTTTGTAAAAAGTTCAGTTTTGCAAACTGGATTGTGTCAAACAACAATCAATAACCCTCTTTGTAAATTTTTATTTCACACTCAGTTGACCTAAAATTTAAAGTGGTTGTACCCCATTATTCCCTATAAAATTGTCTACCATTTTCCCATTTTGTAGTTCCCTAGCTCCTCGTTTGATTAGTTTTCAAGACCCATTCCAACTGAACTTTTTTCAATGTTTCAGGATGAACAATTCCAGACTTTCAGAGAGGTGAAACTTGAGGGTTAAAATATTGCACATGTGATGGAATTGGGTCAAATCCTCTTGTACAACTATTCAGGGTATCTACATCTATCAACTTGCCAAGTGGCATCTCCTAAAACTGAGTTGTGATATATTTTCCATTCAACGATTGAAGGGGTTTCAGGTTGATTTAACAGGTGCAGTTTCAGATAAGCCTAATGAGATAGATTGAAGCTAGTTAAGGGAGAGTATTATTTAAGTCATTTTGATTTAAATAATATTGCATCTAAAATTGATTCAAATTAATTAGGCACGTAAGGGTATTTAAACCATTTTTAGGGCCCAGATATTCACGAGTATGAAAAGGGGATTAATTTGCTAAATTTATGTTAAAATGATTTAATAGCAATATGAAATATATACAAATCATTTCGATAAGATTTAGTATCAAAGTTGGGGTTGGTATGTGTTATTTTGGTGGGTCCATGGAGGGCTTGGTAAAATAAAATAAAACTTTTTGGGTCCCCTTGAAAGATGAGGCGAGGGAATAAAGTTAAAATGGGAGACTATTCAAAGCTAGTTGCGTGAAGGCTAAAAGGATTTTTTAAAGCCTTTTATTTCCCTTATCCTGCATGATGAGAAGGCTAGATTAAGAAAGAATGTGGGATAGTGGGGAGGGGGAAAGTATCTTCTCCCCTACCTCGCTGGCACTTTGGGGTAAGGAAAAGGGCATTGCAGGGCAGGAAAGGGGGGGAGTCCAAGTGACCCGGCCACCCCACGCGGGGTTCAAAATAAAAATGAGCACACTGTGGGATAAATTTATCTATCACGCAACAAACAAAGAAATAGAGCCCGAAGAAAGATTTTAGGGCAAAGATGGATATGGAAATGGAAGTATTAGGGTTTTTAGCAGTGTTGGTTTCTCTTACCTGTAACTTTCAGCGTTGCATCAAGGGGACGACAACGCCTTTACAACTAGGTATGGCCTTGGGGAGAGATTGGAATATGCTATCCTCGCAATGGGAAATGTTTGCAAAAGACCGCATTATGTTGTTTTGAATTGGTGGATTGTGTTGGGCGAATGGTATATTCAACATCCTATGGAATGTGTGATTGCAGTGCTGCTTAGCCATTGTCAGATAAATTTAAGGCGATGTATTGTCAAGATTATTGTTTTTAGGCACCAATTTGCAGGATAAATGTGCAATGTGTATGAAGTGAATGCCTCGTGAATATTTTAAATGCAAATTGATGGTGCACCATGGTTACCGAGAGGTCTCTACAGGTGTTGTGTGAGATGGATTTGAGGGAGACGTTGTTTCCTTAGATGGGAAAATAAAGATATGAATTCAAAGCTGATTAATATTTGTGTGAGTGGGAGCAAAGATGAGATACATTGTGTGTATCGAAGTGTAAGTAATTTGTAGATCTTGCCTATCAGATATGGGAACAACATTTCAAACTGATTAATGGGCAATAAATAAAATGATAAGTGGTCATCGAAAACAATGATATCGCTGCCATGGCATTTGGTATCGTGACCTGTATGTATAAATAATTTTGCCTACCATATGAAGAAATGTATAGATTTTAAGGTCAAAGAGGGTATTTTGTTTAGGGCAGCGACATCCATTATAGAATGAATGATTGAAGAGATTGGTCAGGTGTCGTAATTGCAATCTTCCTTGGCAAAATGAGGAGGCACAAACATAGCATGTGAGCAGATTTAATGCCTCATAAAAGACATGATTAGATGGAAGTCGTGGTTGCAGGTCGTGTTAAGAAAGCATTAGAAACTCCAAGAAAATGCCATTCTCAATAACTTTTCCCATCAACACACAAGTAAAATGAGAGAAATGTAGATAAAGTGTATGAAATTTAGCATGAGGCCTAAAGGAGATGCCATCTCGTGGTTGCAATGTAATGACGAGTCTAAAGATGAGGTTTATGTTCTTCCCTAGTTATCTATGGTGTGGGAAAATATGGAACTATGGGGCACGATGTATAATTCCAATAATACCTAGATGATATTCATTAGAAGCATAGACATGCAAGATACAACGAATAAGGAAAACACATTGAGGAAGGAAATGCCAATAAAGAGATAAGGAGTTGTGCAAGTTTCTAGTTATTGCCTGGTGAGTTTATGGTGTCACCAAAGAGGGTGGCTATGTTATTGCTTTGTGGAGATGGATATAATAGGGAAGTGAAAAATTAAAATCATGTTATAGAAGGCCTAACTAAGGAAGGGCGAGAGTAAAATAAAGATTTGACACAAAGTTAATGGAATTTTGCAAATCCAAAACCTGTGTGCTCTTATGGGCATAAACAATGTGCTTTACAGGGTTCTAGAGGGGTGTTGTACACGATTCCAGGCTGGAGACCGCCAACTCCAAGTAAATAGTTTTTCTCACTAATAACAACAAATTTAGCGATACATGAGGTGAGGGAAACCAAAAGTCTTTTGATGCCTCACCTTTCACTATAGGGATCTCTCAAATGGTGTAGCCTTCCATCAATGGGTGCCTTTTGTCTCTGCCATTAAAATGCCTTTTATAGTCTGAGGGCTTGCTACAAATTTGGGTGATGGTTAAAAATGAAGAAATTGAAGTGGGTATCTCCTTGCTGTATATTTATATTGATATTTGAATCTCAGATCAAGTTGATGGATTTCAGATCTTGAAACCATAAAAGGGAGAGGAGCCAAAGGTTTTTGGGATCGATTGTATGTTGTCGGGTCTGATTGAAAGGTATTGATCTAGGTATGTGAAGTGTATGCAATATTTGCAGAAGAGTGCATGATAATAGCTACAAGTTTTTTTTGGTGTATATGCCCATGTTTAAGAATTTGCTCAATGGGCTTTATTTTTCATCCCATATTCTTCATATTATCAATGGAGTGACAGTGTAATGCTTTGAGGAACATCACCTATTAAATGTGAGCATGCGCTACAAAGTGTTTTTGGATGCACGCATTGCTTTGGTTAATAGAGTTTTTACACAATTGTGCACAAGCGAGTGCTGAAAGAATGTAGTAAGTGGTGAGATGAGTAACATTCATTCTGGTTGTCCACTGTTGTTGGCAAGTTAGGCATCTCAAGTGTATTCCCAAAGGCAGTGAAGGGTAAATATTTTTCACTTAGAGAGAATAAATGAAGAGTTGCAACTAAAATAACCCGAGGGAAAATGTATATCACAACTATGGTCATTTTCAGTTTATGTGGAGTATTTGGATCATCCTTGGAGTGCATCTTTCTTCAGAGAAAGTATATTCAGGAAATGACAGGGCAAATGCAACCACAAGGAGAGGATTTTTTCCATTTTTAGCTAGAGAGAAAATGAGTGCGGCAAGGAAAGATAAACATAAGCTCAAAATAGAAAAAAATTTAGTTAGAGGCGGTCAGACCCAAATGAGGAAATTTTTAGTCAAGGGGGTTGAGTACAGATTTTGACAAGTGACTGTAGAGTGGGCTTCTAGATTTTTGAAATGTCAAGATCAGATTCAGAGTGCAGATTAGAGGCATTTTTTAAGGAGGAAAATACAGATTCAAAATGGAAGACAACAGGGGTGAAGACATGTGTCATTTTGTGATGCATTCTAGGGTTTCCTCTTTGTCTTCCCCTATGTCTATGTAGTTGCTTTTTCTCCTCATTTTAAAGGGTTCCAACCCTGATTTCTGCTAAGGCACACATATATTTTGTAAACAAGATTGTAAGGTGTTCTTAGTTAGGTTCAAATATATGAAAGCTAGTCCTAGTTGTGAAGTTTTTTGTGTTTTGAAATGTGCTTAATGGCTTTATTTTATCAGATGATTATCTCCAGTTGGGAATCTAAACTTCTTTGAATGAAATAATCAAGCATTATTATCATTCTTCAGGCACATTTTCTACTCTTAGTTGTGTTTTCTGATTGCTTTCTATCCAAGGGATAGAGTAAATGCTGCATGAATGCAATGGGATTTTTGTGTTTTGAAATGGACTACTAAGTATGAATATTTGGTATTGTTTTAGTGATATTGTTATTACAAGTTCATAGCATCTAAAATATCTTCAAGATATGTTTGAATGTAACAACACAAGTGGCTTTGCATGTGACTTTGCTGGCCTCTCTTTGGCATCGGTCAATGCTTTACATGTTCTGATTGAGTTGGTCCCAAATTCTCAAAAGCTTTTCATTTTTGTTTTTCCTTTATGTTTTAGGAGTAGGGCTAGTTTATTTTGTGTTCTCAACACTTTATAAAGAAAATGGGATTATGCTCAAGTTTTGGTGAAATATAAAGTACCCATTATCATGCATCTGAGAACTATCCACCTTGCTTAAATAGGTTTGTTGTTTAGTTTGTATAAGCTTATCCTTTTCAGACTTGCAATAGGATCACCCTCCTAAGTCTAGTGGAGCTCGAAGAGTAGAAGGCTTGCATAGCCTTGTTCAGTTACGTTTTCTTGTCTTTAGTCTATAGATAGTGTTGATTTCATGTCCTAGATTACCAATCCCATAGTCTGGTGTTGTGTATCTCCTTGAGATTGAAGGTAGCAAGAAAAATCGCTAACAGAGGGTTCACTCCTTGTCTGCGACGTGTTTGTTTTTGCATTGAGATATCTTTACATATTGTTTCCTTATACCCTGATGTGCAAAGCTCCATTGTTACATAATAAGGCTCGGTGATGAATATATATTGTGCTATGAATAAAGTCACAAGTTCATGTATCAATTATAATCAATCATTCTCATTTTCATCTGACTCTCTCATCATAGTTTTGTTGCATCTTTCTCCTAATCATTCTCTCATTAAATCATTTTCTATCATTTCGTATAACATGATCTTTCATCTTCTTATTTTTTTTCTCTCTCTCTTTCTTCTTACTAATATTTCTTCTAAAAGTTAATTGAGACAAGTGGTAAAACAGTATTCTGGCATTTTCAACAAAAAGATTCATTTAGTTACATTCATTGATTAATTTATTTGCATCATATAATTGCATATACATATTCATTTAGGTGAGTACATCATCTATCATTTAGATTCATTATCATGTAATTCATAATCTCTTAGTTGCATTATCACAATAGATTAATTACCATATTAGTTACATTAGGTTATTTAAGTGTATCATAAAATTGCATTATCCTATTTCATTCATTATGGAATCAAATCATTCATCATACATTATGAATATAAGCATATAGAAGCATACATAGAAATACATCAGAGACATGCATCATAGAAGCATATAGAATCATGCATCATATAAATAGAACACATGCATATAAGACCACTGCCAAAACTACATATTATATATATATCTCAAAAAGGAAAATGTGTTGGAATACATCAAACGCCAAAAGGCTCAAGAAGCATAGTAATAAGTGTCTCAACCGACACTGCCTCTATCAGTAGGTGGATCTTGTCCACTAGGTCTTTCCCCAGGATGTCTCGATGGCGCCTAAGGTGGACCCATGACTCCTCCACTGCTAGTCCTACGAGATGTAGACCTAATCGACCTACTTTGAGTCTTGTACTCATGATAGCTAGGTGCTCTCTATCCCTTAGGTATGACTCTCTCATAAAGTTTTCTATAGTACAAAACCTCCTCTGCAGCATCAAAAAGTCTGTTAGCCTGTGTCCGTATGTCTGTACTTGGACCAAACTGTTGATCGTAAGCATCTAGTACCAATTGTGCTCTCTGCACAACATCATCCCGCTCAGTACAAATTTAATCTCTCTCAGTGACCATAGTTGTATACCCCCTATGGAACAAGGCCCAATCATCTCTGCGCCTCTACTACTTCGTGGCTACTGCATCCTCTGGGCTCTAGATCCACGCTCTAAAGACCTAGGGATAATCATCACCATCACCCTCCTTGATGCAGAGCCCTTCTTGTATCTTTTCAATAACTTCAAGATTTTTGACAGTGACCTCTCAACACACCAATAGGATCCTACAAAGCAAGGCTCTACACTCTTAGTTCCAACTTCTCATTTCACTCCAAGGTTCATACTACTCAAATTGGGTAACTTGCTCCATCATGCATCATGAAGCCTCCTAAGGTTCCCAACCTTCATAACCCCTATTTTGGATCATACAACACTCACATGGACCAGACCAAACACTACTTTCAGGGATTCAACCCAATTCCCTATGACACCTTCACAATTAGGCCTATTTGCTTGTAGCCCTTGGAGACAGGTAATGGGACCTTAAGTCCAAAATTTTACAAACACCCTAGAAAAAAATCATTGATTTAGATACCCTTTATGGCCTTACCCAATCCCCCAAAAGGAGAGGTCAAGATCTGACAAGGAAAGGTTTGAACCCGGTGATGACCAATTGTCCTAAAGGGCTAATTAGGCCTTCATTTGTGAAGCAACTATATCAAAATGGACATACCTTACAACCACAAACCCATGGGAATGTGGGGTTTATAAACCATTATATATTCTAGGGTTACACCCTTGGTATCATCGCCAATTATCTTCTAGGGTAATTATTGCAGTTTAAGGACTAGGTAGCCACATAGAGATGTCTACCTAGGGACTGATCAAACACACATATCCCTTTATCCTCCTAAAAAATTCCTTTGGAATCATAGAATAAATAGGCCACACTTGCATCCCACCCACTTCCATGAGTTTTAGATAAACAGGTTGCAAGTTATGGCCATGGGAAGGCAAAACCCTGGTTTTCCGGGTACCTACAACAAAACTTAGATATCTGGAGCAAAAAAAATGATCAAGACCTCAAATAAAGACCAAATCATTGGTAACTCACTGTACTAACAAAATCACAACATTTGGGATTGGTCCCAATCCGTACAACTTCGTACCCCATGCCAAAACTCACAGTTTGTAGGAAAAACTCAGAATTTCTTATTGC
>NC_081406.1:493000399-493021071 GCF_030272615.1 Cryptomeria japonica | reverse complement strand
ATTTTTTATTTGCAGTATCTGCAAACCTATAAAATACTTTATTTCACCAATTAATGACATCTCAAATTCTTTGCATATTTCATTTCCAAAGTTCTTGCATAAAGAGTCATTTCCACAAAAGATAATATCATCAACAAATATGGCTGAAACCAGTATTCCATTTTCCTCATCATTCTTCATATACATGTTGTTTTCACTTGTCCTCATAAAACCAATCTTGATTAGATAAGAGTGCAATCTTTCATACCATGCTCTAGGTGCCTACTTCAGGCCATATAATGCTTTGTTCAACTTACATACCTTATCTTTATTCTTCTCTTCAACAAATCCTTCAAGTTGTTCAATATAAACTTCTTCTTCTAGTATACCATTCAAAAATGCAGATTTAACATCCATTTGATATATCTTGAAAAAATTTTAAGAAATATATGCCACCAATGTTCTTACTCCTTCAAATCTTGCTACAGGTACAAAAGTCTCTCCATAGTCTATTCCTTCTTCTTGAGCATAACCTTTGCAAACTAGTCTTGCTTTATTTCGAATGACCTCACCTTTTTCATTTAGCTTGTTTCTGAAAATCCACTTTGTATCGATTACATTTTTCTCTTTTGGTATTGGGACCAATGTCCATGTTTCATTTTTCTTGATTTGTTCAATCTCTTCAGTCATAGCATTTACCCAATCTTCATTGTTAAATGCTTCTTTTACTATTCTCGGTTCAAATTCAGATTTCAGACATGTGTTATGTCTCAATTTGTTCCTTGTCATCACTGGATCATCCTTGTCTCCTATAATTTGACTTGATGCATGATTTCTTCTGACATATTTGGCTAATATAGGCTCGATAGGCTCTGTATGATCTTCTTCATCACTCGATAACTGAGTATTTTCTTCATCATCTTTTTTGGTAAAACTTCTCAGTTGTACATATACAAACTCTTCATAATCTTCTGATTCTTTGGAATTTCCTTCATCATTTCTTTCTGCAAATTCATCAATTTTCACATTTGCACTTTCCACTATTTTGTTAGAAGATTTGATCAAACATTTAAATGCTTTACTTCTAGAAGAATAACTAAGAAATATTCCTTCCTCCCTTTTTTGATCAAACTTCCCATTTCTATCATCTTTGTGAACATAAAATCTACTTCCAAATATTTTAAAATAACTCACATTAGGTTTCTTGCCATAGCAGATTTCATACGGTGTCTTCAAAGTTCCTTTCTTCAGTTGTACTCAGTTCAAGGTGTAAATTGCAGTGCTTATTGCTTCTATCCAAAATGTTTGAGGTACCCTCTTTTCTATCATCAGGGTTCTGGCACAATCTACAATAGATCTGTTTCTTCTTTCAACTATCCCATTTTGCTATGGTGTTCTTGGTGCAGATACTTGTCTCTTTATACCATGATTATTGCAAAATAGGTTAAATTCATCAGAAATGAACTCTCCTCTTTTGTCAAATCTTAGACATTTCAGCTGTCTTCTTGTTTCATTTTCAACTCTTGTCTTATACCATTTGAACATTTGAAAGGCTTCTAATTTCTCTTATAAAAATATAACTGACATCATCCTTGAGTAATCATCCACAAATAATATGAAGTATTTATCACCATAATAACTTTGAACTTTCATAGGACCACAAAGATCAGTGTGCAAAAGATCTAGAATTCCTTTAGAAGTGTAGGACTTACTTGTAAATCTTGATCTTGTCATCTTACCCATCTGGCATCCTCTGCACATTGCATTCTTAGGTTTTTCCAAGCTCAGTAGACCTCCTACAGGATGCTTCTTACTTATTTTGATCAGATTATCAAAATTTACATGACAAAACATTTTATGCCATAACCAGGTATCTTCTATTTTTGCATATAGACAATTGTTCTGAGTTGAGTCAAGGTGAAATGTCTTACCTCTTGTTTGAGTCCTAGTAGTAGCCAACTTTCCATGTTTGTAATGAACTTTGATAATTCCTTTCTGAAATTCTATTCAGTATCCTGTATTATTTAGTTGTGCTACACTCAACAAATTGTCTTTCAAACCTTCAACCCAATGTACATCATCACATTTAGTATTGTCAAGAAGTGTAATACAACCTTTACCTTTCACCGGACATGGTGCATCATTACCAAATCTTACATAACCTCCATCATAGTCTTCTATTTTAACAAACTTGTGTTTATCACCTATCATGTGATGTGAGCATCCACTATCTATGATCCAAGAATCATTGTAATTTATGTGAGATATTAGGGATTTTTCTTCATACCTTTCTTCATATGATCCGTCTTTGATAGCCACATAAACAACTTCCTCAGTCTCAGTCTCATCAGATTTATCATCATTAGATTCCTCATCAGCTACTAGGCATGTCTTTCTATCTCTCCTTCTGAAGTCTTGGTGTCCTCTGTAATGGTTGTCTTTCTGTCTATCATCTTGGTATTCTCTCTTTTCACTAGATTCTTTGTTAGGACAATTAGAAGCCATATGTCCTTTTTTATCACAGTTAAAACATTTCAAAGGTAACTTCCCTTTATACTTACCTTTACCTCTCGGTAACCTTCTTGGTAACAATGCTTCAAACTCTTCTTGCTTTCTGATTTCCTCATATAGTTTGTGTACTTCTTCCATGTTTTTACGAAATCTCTCACTTAATACATCTCCATCTCATTGACATCCTTCATTTAATAATGTATTTATTCATCCAATGTGTTTGTTACTGCTCGGTTGTTACTCAGTTAATACTGAACTTTACTTGGTAGACATTCTGCCTTCATTAACTGATATTGATATCCTTGGTGTTTACCAACTAGCTCCTTGCTCGGTAACATAGAACAGTATCAAACCTTTACTCATTCTATTGCATGAAATCTTTTCTCCTTCTTGTTCAGTCTTTGAATACACATATATAGTATATCAAAACAATCAAAACAACACAATCTCGTCACTATCTAACTCGGTAATCATTGCCCATTGAATAACTTATTAATCCCCTTTATTCTCACATTCTTCCTGTGTCATTTACCGACATCTTTATACTCATCAAAGCATGCTTTTTAAGATATGGTAACATCATACTGAATCAAAAAATCAATTGCTTGACATCAATGACAAAATAATAATATTAAAATAGTAATCATCCTTTATCAATTATATCATTTATCTTCAACAATCTTCTCAATCTTTTTGTAATGCCAACACTTATCATACAAAAGAAGAAGAAAAGAATTAAAAGGTATTCTGAGTATAGGTAGCCAACACCCAGTTTTAGACATTTTTATGGTAGATACCCTAAAGTCATTATTTTGGAGGCAAGATTAAGATCAATATACACAACTTGAACAAACAAAAATTGAGATATGACTCCTCATATGTAAACTCAACCTTGGTTGTAGATGCAAGTAGAGATTATCAAGGAAGTAATGCCTTAATTGATTGCTGGTCACTCTTAGCGGCCATGAAAATAGAAATTGCAATTAGCATCCCTTGAATGCTCATATTCTCTTCTTGTTATGGGGCAGTTGGTTTAGTTTTATTGAAACCCTACCTGTCTTCTTTTAAACATCTATGAGTTTAAGTTTTTTGTGATGATGCAATGTAATGCAAAAGTAAAATAAAAATAAAATAAAATAATAAATAACCCAACAATAGAAAATTTTCTATTAGCATAATCTTGTCCAGTCGTTATTGTTTTTTATTAGGATAAAACGAGTTTTGAAGGGGCCTCGAAACCCTTACAATTAAATAGTTGCCATCAAAAAATAGACAAGACTGCAATGAACGATAGGGTTTAGAGAGGACCTGAAACCTTCTGGACTTATGAGCATCCAAATCCCAAAACTCAAATCCTGCAAGAAACATAAGTAGAAAAACACAATAGCCACCACCAACTAGACACCAACCAAACAACAAGAGTAAATCATTACATTCCAGGCTGACAAAACAAATGGTCTAAGTTAGCAAACAATAGACCTTAGAAGACAATGAATGAGGATTTTATTAGGCACAACCAAGAAGATGGGTTTTCCAGGCTCCCATAACCTGTAAGAGAATCTCCAAGCCACGAAAAACAAAGCCTGAACCTAACCAAAAACAAAAACTGGCCAAATTGGGCCCTTGAAAATTGTCAACATCTGGTCTGTCCCTGAGAAGAACAAGAGACATAAGGTTTTTCTAGGATCCCTCAATCTTGAGAGTGGGTTTTACAAGGCCCCCACAACCTGCAACCTTGAGAGTGGGATTTACAAGACTCCCACAACCTAAAACAATGGGTTTTTTATAGGATCCCATAACCTTGAACTTAAGAAAGAATGGAGTAGAGCATAATATACCCTCGAAGACCACCTCCTCAATAGCTGATATAGGAGGGGAGCCAATTGAAAGACCATACTCTGTTCCCATACAACACAGAAACATGGTGCATCAGCCTCCCACCAGCACTTCCCGGCATCCACTGCAGCAGCTAACTCCATCTCAATAGGAGTGAGGTGATCTCCAGCACCATCCATCTCCACCTCAAAAGAAGATAGGGTCCCCACTATAGGACAAACCAAAGAAAATCGAGACTATAGGGAAAGGACCAACCAAAAGATGGAACTTGCACAAACATGATTGGACTAGAGACGACATCCTTCCATCAAATCTTCAAAAAAAAACATAGGGCATAGAGGGCTCTGGTTGCATCTAAGCTCTTTAGAAAAAAATAGACGACTTGCTCCAGTAGATGCAACCCTGAAGCAAAAGAAAAGCAGGGCCAAAGACAAAAGCAAGGAGACCCCCCAAGCAGGGTGTGTGGTCAGATCAAGCAAGACAAACCTCCAATCATAGACCCATGCAAAGCCTAGAAGAGAAACAAGGCATAAGGAAAGAGAAAAACCACCCCCTCCCATGCCAACCATCGCACCATCTTCAACCCCAACTCTAGAAACCCCGCCTTGACAATTAGAACCCCAGCAACACTCGCCGCTCCTGCACACCCTCCCCTGCACACCTTATCGGTAAAGAAGCCCCAAACCAAGAGCCAAAGGCCAATAAACCCCTCCACTCCAACCAAAAGGGAAGGGCCAACATGAAGACCTAGAGAAGAGTTAGAACACAAAACACCCTGCAAAAAAACCCTCTGGTATGAAACCACCACAACAGTCCAGCAACAACAAAAGGACCTCTCTTCATCCAAAAAGGTGCAGTTTGCGATGGATGATAAGGTCGAGAGGAAAACGATAGCAAAGAAGCATCCCCAGAAAGGGGAAGGGTAAGAAACATGTGCATAAGGGCCAATGACACCCAAATGATGCAAAACCTTACACAACAAAGCCAGGAAAGCACAAAGGAGTAATACCGAAGAAAGAGGCATACAACCAATTGAGCTCTCCTCGCCATCATCTTCATCAGAATCTGAAGCCCTTGCATCATCCATGTCATTTGAAACCCTAATCCCTCTACTCCCGCTCATGCCCATTTTAAAAACTGTTAGCTTCTTGTTAGGTTCTTACCGAAAAGCTTAAAAAATGTGAATTTGGTTATGAAATTTTTAATGGAATAAAACCATTATTCGCAATTGGAATAGATTTCAGCAAATCTCAAATTTATAATTTTGTATTACTAACTCATACTCAAAATTGTTCAGTATAGTCAACTAAAGAAGATTTAGAAATTGCTTGCCAATAAATAAATTATAGTTTCTTATGACACTGGATAGTAAGGGATGTGATCTTACCACACCCGTAGGTCTCATGACGTATGTTGGTCATGTACACAATACCTCCAACAACATTGCGACACAACTTTAGTACATGGCTAGCAGAAAAGAAAATATAACTTGTGCCATCTTCTAAACAATCCTCTTTGACTAGTCAAAACATAGCGTAAATGACTATTGGAGGCTTAATCTTAAGTAAATGGTAGCTTAAAACATCCAAGATATTTGATTAAAACCATCACAACCTTGTTTAGCCATAAAGGAAAAGGGGTAGTAGTTAGAAAAATTTACAAACCTCATAGTAGAAGTATGATTTTTGAGAAAGACTTAATATTATTCAGGGTACTTATTTTATCATGAATATTCAGTGTATAAATGTGTTAAGGGAAATAATTAGTAGCAAAACTAACAAGGAAAAGAGTTGGTGAACTTTAGTTCTTTCTAGGAGTTTATTTGGTTAAGTTATGATCCACTAGTACACAACTTTGATGCCAACCCATGCTGCAATCAATCATAGAACAACCACCGAGTCTTTTGTGGCATGAAAATGCTAGTAGCAAATTAGAATTTGAGAATTGGTGGCCAAGGAGTGCACATACTTGCCTTCTTCCTTGACATGTTTGATACCTTACCGCAACTGATCGATAGCTGAAAGAATTTAGGAAGGAATGTGTGAACATACCTTCTTTACTCATGTCTTTGTTGGGAAACGTTTGTGGTGTTGCCATCGAATGACTGATGAATAATGTACACTCCTAGCCTTCATTAGGTAGGCCAAAAAGAAAAAAGAAAATATCTACTTCCAAATTAGGATTCTCTTTCCATAGTGCTAAGCATGTACAAGCACAAACTTTTATGGCAAGAGATAGAGTTAGGACCCTACAAGGGCATATGTAGAGGATAGTATTCCTCTAAGATGTAGACTAGTCCTCTCTATCTGAGGTGATCATCAAGGGATAAATCCTATGATCCATTCTAGATAAGATTATCTGCTCAAGATTGACAGTAGTCAGGGAGTGTATTGTTCTAGTAGACTATCAGTTGTACCCCTAGATAGCGGATGAATGTCGCCAGTTGCATGTAGGCAAGCAATACCCGTAATGCCCCAGGGTAATTGGATGGATTGTGCTAGGAGCATGTGGCCCTAGGGCGAGTTGTATGCTGGTGATGGATGTCCCCGTTGCTTAGTCATCCGATGGACTATAGGGAAAGGAGAATATATAATGGGAATGGAAAGATAACAACCCAAGTAATATCTCAATGTGGAATGGCACGTTTTATGTACTTGAATCTTGAGGCAGTAAACACCTTAGGCATTTGGTCTTTAGAGGTAGACCAAATTAATGTCTCTCTCTCACCATGGGCCACAAAATCTACTTGGAGGGGTGGATATGGACTAATCCACTATGGAGGGTTCACATTGCACCTCAAGCCATAAAAGAAGAACTTTGGATAAGAAGCCTACCCTGCCTCATAGAGCTTCTAAGGTATGCATCCAGGTATTGCTATTTGTTTAGCTTCAATATTGTTCATGATGTAATTTACATCATGAGTTATTATCTTGCACTAATTGTATGTTACTTGTTAACATGTTTCATGTATTGAAAAAAAAAGTGTGTGAATTTGGATTGTTTTGGGTTCTCGTTACATAACAGCTCTACTAGTTCACATAATTGATTACAAATGCCTCTTTTTGTTGGAGGTCTTTAGAACAATCCAGAATATAAAGTAATGTTTATTAGAGTGCCCAAAAAGTGTGTGAGGTTTCAGATGCGACACAGGACAGATAAGAACTATCCATTTGAATCTTTATGAAGAGCTATATTATTTTTACTGTTTGTATACTGCAAAATGGAGGATACAGAAGTGACAAATTTGGTGAGGGGTAGTTGCGATTATTCCCAACAATATTTGCTTTTGATCCTCCATTTCCCTTCTTGTCTGTCATTATGAAGTTTTATAAGGAAACTTTACAATACAACCATGAAACAGTAGAATTAAACTGATATAAGCTTTCAAATGTAGTAATTAAATTAACAAAAAAAATGTGGAGTTCTCATAGCACATGAAACAACTGTCCACAAATAATTGTCCTCTTTATCTTTTGTAAATTCTGAAAACAAGACGATATATAGAAAACAACAAACAGAGGGAGATAATAAACGTGATTGTTTTTTCACACACATAAATCTTTATTCATTCAACTGAAAGATGGATTAGATCATGCCTCAATAAAGACGTCTTCAATTGCATCTGCACATTACAATCTTCACACTCATTGCAGACTTACACGCTCAGCAGCAAGGAATCTATATATAGAAACAATAGCCGCTAAAAACGGATTGGAACTGCACTTGATTTTCCATGCATCTATAATGCATTATTCGCAGCGTTGAAGACTGGCAAAACCGAGCTTGAAGACAAGTAGATGTTTAACATGCAGCATGGTAATCATCGAAATGGTGTACGGCACTGAACTCAGTTGAACTGCGGTGAGAATCGAGTATCATCTGCCAAGAAGCTTGTGGGGGACGAAACTAGGCGAGTTGGTTAAAATCCTTTTGAAAATATTGGGCATAATGAAAAGATAAATCACCTATGCACTGAGCAAGGCCATACACTTCACCATCGAATTCCCCTTCAAAATTTGTTTTGAAATGATAGGAAAAAGATGTCAGAAGATCGAAACAAACTTTCTTACAGAAAATTCCGTAAAAATTAGTACAAGAACAAATGAACCACAATCCACAATCTGTATAAAAATTTTGAGATTAAAAGAATTCTCTCTGTTATTTGGTGCATGTTTTCCAAATTGTAAAGATTACCACTTCCAAACGAAGTGGAAGCACATTTTACTGTCCTCTAATGAAAATTCAAAACCTACTGTAAAACAAAATTCAATGGCATTATTTAAATCATCATATTAAAATAAACCATTGAACACTAAGATCACAAAAGCTAATGTTACAAATACAAAAAAAAAATACTGTGTTCTCCTCTCTTAGAGGCCTTTATGAGAACAGACTTGGTTGCAGATCAGGAGAAACTCTGTTAAGAGATCCTTTGTGAGTTTCAGAGCCAGTTGAGCTCTGTAATGTTGCTGTGGATTTAAGTATCAATTATCTGATTTGTGTGTACGTCATGTATGCTAATTGATCAGCTTGTTTTTGTGTTTTGTTGTGGAGTGTTAGCTGTGCAGAAGTGAAAGCGCTGCCTTAAGCTCTCTGAGGAATGTGAATAGTGAGCTATTAGCTATATGGACTGTAAGTTTGAGTGAAGTTTTTTGGAGTTATTATATTGTTTATTTTGTTGCTCTTGATAGTGTTATTGCACAGAAACTACTTGGGAGATTAGTAAAGGCCTATAAGTGAGTTTGGCAGGGAGCTGTATGCTGTTAGTATAACTGTGTAAAGAAGATTGTGGGTTTCAAACAAAGCAAGGAAGAAAGAGTTCGAATCAGCCAGCTCTGCTCTATTTTTGCCGCTGTTGATCAAGAAGATTTTGGAACAAAAGCATCACACATCGTTTGATGTACTCCAAACCATAGATTGGAGCATTGATTGCAAAATCTGCAGATACTTAGATTGCAGTTTGCAGAGTTATGCTCAAGTTTGAATGTGTTTTTGTTTTTGCTGTTGTGCTCTATTTTCACTTTATCAATAGATGAACGTTTCTCCTGGTCTGTTAAAATTCTAATGAAATTTCTTAATCTGGTAAAGTTTCTTCTCCATTTCAGAACTAGTCCATTACTTGAGATCCATGATAGTATTTCAACCTCATAGTAAAATAAGCTAACGATCACAACACAGTAGCCCTTTTATATATTTAAAAAGACTAATTTTGCAATTACCCCTCTTAAAAACCTAAAACCTAATACAATGAATGCTATTTCTTGTTCTATAAAAAACCTCCTCTTATCACAATGCAAAGGAAATAAGTTCAATATTTTCTCTACATCTTCTTTCTCGATATGAATGGGAAAATAAATAAATATATATATATTTATATATAAAAAATTATAAATTAATATATATATGTTTTGTAATACATTATAAGTTAATTTAAAGATATTTTTGAAATACAACGATTTTCTTATCCAATGAAAACTTGTTAAAAGGAATTCACTGACTTACCTTTACAGAAATCTTCTTATCCAACTTATTTGGTTGTGCATAGCAGAGTGTTGAAGCTGGGAATTCGAAGTCTATCCTTTCTCAAAATGGTTGCATAGGAAACCGCAAACCAGAAAAAGAAAGTAATAGTGGAAACCAAGAACCTGAGAAGGAACATACTGAAAACGTTGAAGCAGAAAAAACTGAACAAATCTGTAGATCCTGTACTTGCGAAAATCTTATTGGACACACCACCTGATGGTTCCATTAGGATTCATTATTGTGTAATGGACCCATTGGGTGGTGTGTCCAAATGATCTTTGCAATACAGTATTTACAGATTTGTCCAATTCGTTTTCTCCTTCACTGTTTTTAGTATGTTCTTCATCAAGTTAATGCTTTTCACTACAGCTTCCTTTTCCAGGTACGTGGTTTCCTATGCAACCATTTCATTAAGGCTACACATCGAATTCCCAGCTTCAACACTCTCTGCCGAAATTAAGATACATTGCACTGAATTCGACCACATTCAGAAAGATATCTTGATGAGTTGTTATCAAGATATGCAGCCTGCCTCCAAAACAATTCAAGCACATAAACCAGTTACCATAAATCAAGCACTACAAAATACGGATAACCTAAAAGACCTGCTCGAATGAAATCAAAGCAAACTCACTCACTTATTGATTCTAACAGAAGTTTTACCTGAGGTGAAACTGCACAAGGTGTTTGCTCTTCTTTGACCACATCCAGGCAAGCATGTGTGATTCCTGAACTTGGTTGAAGGGGAGGGCTCTTTACAATGGCCACAACAAACCCTCCGTGGTTTTCATCCTCCTCGATACCAAGATGGTACAATGCATCACCCAATTAGTTTACCCGGCTTTTGAGCCCAAATCACTAGTATACAGAACCGCGATCTTCTTCCTTCTTTTTGTTTTCAATTTTTCATTACAAATAAAAAAAATAAATCATCAAATTTTTTATGAAATAAAAATTAAATTAAAAAAATAAATAAATAATTTTTTTACTGTCAGGACCTCTTATGTAAAGAGGTCTCTAATTAATTCCAGACATTATAGATTTTTCTCATTTTCATTCTCATGAGAAACAAACCCATTGTTTTCTCTTCCTTCTTCAATTCTGTTCTCAAAAACATTTTTTTCGGGATATTGGTTATTTCTTCATTGTTTTCCATTTTTTTCTTATTAAGCACTATTAGTAGAACAAAAGACAAGTTTTGATCCGGTATAAAATATTAAATTTAGATTTAAAATTTGTTGCCTTTGTTTATTATGACTACAAGAATCTTAATAGTAAACTGTTTTATTCTTTATGAATTGATAAAATATCTTTTAAATTTTATTATATATATTTTTCATTCAATATATCAGATCTATTTCAATGATCTCTCATCAAATAGTCAAGAGTTAATCCCCAGCTTATTTATATATTAGATTTTAGGTTTACATACAAAACCAACAAAACCTAATGCCATATAATAAGCCAAACTAGAGGGGAAATAAGAGACTACCATTGTAAAGCTAAAATATGGGGAAAGTCAAAGATTGATAAAGGGGGAAAAGACCACAAAAATTGAAAAGTTATTTATTGACTTGCAAACTTCCGTCAATCCATTGAGAGATTATTTTAAGTAATAACTATGAATTGAAAGATTTATGAATTAATAAACCTCATCTATCAAAATGCAAAGAAAATAATTCTAGCCTCAACTCAAAAATATCTATTGAAATATTCTTGCAAAACCCATTGCTTTGTTCTTCTTCTTCTTGCATTTACATGAACATGAGATAGCATATGTGAGTTTTGTCAGAAACAAAGAAATAAAATACTTACCTCTATTCATTTTTTGTCACATGATTTCTCTGATTGGAATACGCAACCCACTTAGAAGAACGAAAGATTGTAGGCCATTTGGAACCTAAAAAGAATATGCCCACATCAATAGGATAATTTAGAAAAGATAATGAGATAGAGGAGGATGCATTGGATAAAATGGATAGATGGAGCACAATAAATAGGTGAATGGTTAAATGGAAATACTCAAAGTAGATTGTGGGTAGGTGATGTTAATTTAATGATTCAATGGTATCTCAGGTAGATACGAGTAATTTTGGCACCATTTTTTTAAGCCATCCAATGGTTGAGAATGGTAGGTAAGAGAAATATTATTTTATTTAAAAATATAATCAATGGTTTCTAATTATTTTTTTTTGGAATAAGCCATCCAATGATTAAGAAGGGTAGGTCAAGAAATATTATTTTATTTTAAAAGTAAATCAATTGTTTCAATTTTCAAAGAGTTGTTTGTATTAATTTCCACTAAACTTGTGCCCTATGTTAAATTAATGTTCCAATGGTATCTTGAGTAAGTAAGAGTAATTTTGGTATGTTTGTTTTTTAAGCCATCCAATGGTTAAGAAGGGTAGGTAAGAGACATATTATTTTATTTAAAAACTGAATCAATGGTTTCAATTTTTAGAAAGTTACTAAATTTATACCTCATGCCTCATGGTAAACTAGTGTTCCATGGTTTTCTTGAGTAGTTAACGATAAGCTTGATATGGTATTTTTTGAATACCTCCCAAAGGTTAAGAAGGGTTGGTAAGAGAAATATTATTTTATTGTAAAATCAAATCAATACTTTTAATTTTCAAAGAGTTGTGTTTACAATTTTCCATTTAACATGGACCCATGGAAAATCAATGATCCAATCGTTACCTTAGGAAAGGAAATTACTAAACTTTAAATGAAAATTACTTATAGTAGATAGGGATAGGTAGATATAAAAAATGATTAAATGATTTAATAATTATGGTATTTTTTTTTGAATTAATCATCCAATGGTTAAGAAGGGTAAGTAAGAGAAAATATTATCTTATTTTATCTTAAAAGATAAAGTGATTGTATAATTAGCTTGAGAAATTACTCAAAATAGATAGTCTATATGTAGAGAAAATAAATTTAAATCTAGTTATTCACTTTTTAATTTTGTTTTAGTGAAAAAATTTGAATTTTCAAAAAGTGATTTCTATATTTTTAACTAAATTTATGTTCTATGACAAATAAGCGATCTAGTGGTGGAAAATTAATGAAATATTGTATTTTTTTACTTATATTTTTGAGAAAAATATGTAATTTCTATTTCCAAAATATGCTTCTATAATTTTATAATAAATGTATCTTGCTACAAATAAATGAACCAAAAGTTATGTGGAATACCAAAAAAATTATTATTTTATTTTAAAGGAGAATGAAAAATAAACGACCCAATGAATATGTAGAATAGATATGAAAAATACATATAGTTTTAAAATTAGTAAGACTTCTTAGATGTTATTTAGTTTAATGATTATGGTTTCATTTTGTTTAGGTTTATATTTTAATAATATTTTTAAGTTAATTGGTTACAATTCCATTTTTTTTATTTCATTGCTTAATTTGGTTGAGTTTAGCATTGGGGTTAGGGTTAGGGTTAGGGTTAGAGTTATGGTTCAATTTGATTTAGGATTTAGGTTAATTTGGTTTAGTGTTAGGGTTCAATTCAGTGGAAGGGTTTGTGGCAGGGTTCAACTTAGTTGTTGAAAAAGGTTTCAGTTGAAAAATGTTTAGTGTTAGAGTTATTATTGAATTATGTTCATAATTCTAGTTCAATATGGTTTAATATTCACGCTGCCTTATGGTAAAATTTGGTTTAGAGTTTAGGGTTGAATCTGGAATAGGGTTCAAATATGGCCAGGGTTTATTACAATTAGGATGAAGGTTATCTTTCAAATAGTCCTAGAGGTAGGGTTAGGTTTAAGGTTTAATTAGAGTTATAGTGAGGGTTTCATTAGAATTAGTGTTAACTTAGGATTATGGACACTTAAATTTTTATTCAATTAGGGTTTAATTCTGGTCAAAATAATATTAGATATATAGTTACATGTAGGGTTGGGATTAACATTAACCCCTAATTTAATGAGGGTTAGGTTTTAATTATATTTAGTGTTGAATTGGGTTTGTTGTTAGGGTTCTATTTTGTTTTAGTGCAATCAATATAATTTTATTTTGTTTTGTGTTAGGGTAAGGGCCCCATTTGGTTTGGGGTTAGGGTTCAATTAGGTGTAGTGTATGATTTGGTTTAGGGTTAGTGTCTAACTTGGTTTAATGTTCAATTGAAGGATAGTTTTGTGGTTCAGTTTTGTTTAGGATTATAGTTTGATTTTGTTTAGTGTTAGGGTTAGGTTTTAATTTAGTTTTAATTTATTATTACAGTGGGTTTCAATTTATTTTAGTTTATAGTTATGGTTTAATTTGGTTTAAGGTTAAGATTAAATTTAGGTTTTAACTTAAGTGGAGTTACAATTAGGGGTTTGGTTCAATTCGGTCATGTTAGGGTTTAAAAGGTATCTTCTGGTTTAGGGTTATGGTTAAGTTTCAATCTAGTTTAATATTCAATTAGGTTTGGGTTATTTAATTTTTTGTTTAGGGTTAGAGTTTAATTTGTTGTAGTGTGAGGGTTCAACTCGTTTAGTATTTAGGTTCAATTTGATCTATGGTTAGATCATTCAATTTTATCTAGTGTTCAATAAGGAAAATGACTATTATTTGTGTGAATAATTAAATTATTTGTAAACAAGTATTATGAAAAGTTTATATTATTTATATATCATTTATCATAAAGTTGAAACTTTGCATTTATATTAAATTAATAACAATATAGTATTGCATGGTAGTTATTGCATAAACAACTAAATGTAATTAAATTGATTACAAATAGAATGATACAAAAGGAATCCATATTAATACCTAATCTAATACAGTATACAAATTTAATGTTGATCACATGAAATAATTAATGTTTATGGAAAAGTATTACATGAATTTATTTTTAAATCTTTCAATCTATTGTCTTTATCTTTTCTCTTTGCAGGTTGTTTTCCCTTTTTCATTTTTTCATAGTGATCATATGTGAACGGTGGCATTATTCTCAATCCTTGCAAAGAATTTCCATGAGATATATCTACAAATGCCATTCCTATTCTTTTAGTTGGTCCTATATCAACTATGACTTTTCCAAGTGTCAAACCTTGCGACTTGTGTATTGCCAATGCCCAAGCCAGTCTCAATTGTATTTTAACTGTACAACCTCTTTGTCTTACACTGATGGGAATTGTTTGTGGATTGTGATCATTGAACAAAAAATCGTGAGTAGTTATAAAACTTAACCATTACATACGTTGGTGGTTCTGGTGGCATACTTCCAGGTTTGTTTACAATATTTTGAATATAACCTAATGCTCCATTTACAAGACCTTCTTCTATCCATAGATTAGAAGTTAGCATAACTCTTGCATTTTTGCTAATAAATAAATCCATATCGATCTCGTCATGAGAACTTTCTTCGGTTGCATTAATAGTTCCAACTTTTGTTGCACTGCTGCGTGCAACAGGTTGTTTGAGAGAATATATTTTTTCCCTGTTATGATTCTGAACATTATGATTTGTGGAGAACAAATGAACACCATTGTCAAAGGCTTCATTGATTGTTGTACTCATGTTACTATTTTTTCTTGACATTAGCAACTTCCAGTCATCAATTGTAGGTTGTGATTCTCTCAAGTTTGTTAATAGCAGATGAAATTGTATTGGTTCAACGTCTTCTCCATCCTCTCTAAAAAATTTGTCTAAGGTAACCACAATTTTGAAGTCTTGCAATAGAATCTTTTCTCATATGTTGCTATCATATGTCGGTTTGTATTTGATGGGAGGAAGCTGACCCAAGTCTCCAACTAAAATGATTGAAACAACTAAAAAAAATATTCAAACCTAATTTTGAATGTTATATAATGCAAATATGGAAATTTCATTCGTGGATATTACATTTATTACATTCTAAAATGTTTTTTATAATTCATGGCAATTATGAACATACCTGGAAATCTTAGATCAGAATTTTGTGAGAATGCTCAATGAAAATGGGAATTGATGTTCTCTACTAACTTCTCTCCAATGAAGCTCATTTCACCAATAAATATATACTTCACATGTGATAGTTCTTCTTGAAAAGTTGTTAGTCTTGTTCCTTCTAATAGAGAAAAATATTTAATTGGAATTCTCAACTTGGAATTAATAGTTGATGCTCTTATCTTGAATGCTACTACTTCAGTTGGTGAAATAAACAAAAGGCGAGATTGATTAGGCATTTCTACACTTTTAGGACTTTCACTAATCACACCAATCAGAAAAGACTTTCCTATTCCTTTTGTTCCTTGAATTATCATATACAATGGCATCCTATTTTCATTCATATGGTAATGCGATATAATTATGTTCAATGCTTTCTCTTGTTTCTCACTCAAGCTACCATAATTGATATATTGTAGTATATCATCATGTATAATGCATATGTTCTCTCTCATTGTTTCTATGAAATTGATTGCTTGAGTTGTTTAATCATCACTTTGATATTCGTTAGACCAATTTGTTTTTCTATCAATATCCCTTCTTCCCAACATATCTATTTATAAGAGTTGCATTAGATCATGATGATGTAGCCTAGATATGATTTCCCAATCATGCTCTGTCATGTTTTCTTGAATGATTCTATTGTCTTTAATTTTTGAATCACTAATATTTTCATTTTTTTTTGTAGTTCTTATTCCCTCCACATGCCAAGGGGTATAATTGAGTGACTCCTAGTTTGATATTATGGTGTCATTGTTGTCACATATATCTCTTTCCATGTCACGAAATGGCTTGTAAAGTAACAATTCTGATAAACAGAAATCAATTTTTTTTTTTGATGCACGTGAAGGAATGGATAGAAACCTTGGAAACACTTTGACAATAGATTATCTTTTCCTAGGCTCTCATTTGTTATATCTTCTCCGTTGAGGATTATATATCCATGATCTTGCTACATCAATAAGTGTGATAGCTTCCTTTGAGTATGGCCATATCCTATATCCATCAATGAATGATTTCGTTTGTTCTTCATTATTATCTTCATCACATACATCAACGAGTTTGAATACTTCATGTGAAACATTTAGATTGACAAATCTTTTACTACTTTCAACCAAGGTAAGTTCTAAGAGCATATGGCATGTTTCTTGAGCTCCAACATCTCTTTCTATAATAGTTTCAACCAAGAGCTTCTTGTATGCCTTTTCTACTATATCATCTGGGTTTTCTATATTTGCAAGATGCAATAGCATTTGATGGTAGTTTTCTGAGCTCTTCTCTGCTTTCACTGCATACTTTTCAATGTACTTTATCACTGCATGTTTTGAGAGAACTAGTTGTCAATCTATATTAGCTCTCCACAGTTGTAGTATGTAGTGGTTATTTATAAATATTATTTAGCATTTTTTTCAAACTTTTACATTTCATGTATTTATAAAATTATTTATTATAAAGTAATTACCTACAAACCATTCTTCCTTGTTTATTTCCTAAACATGCACCCTCTCTACACATTGTATGTCTTTGTACTGTGTTTAGAATTTCTTCGTAATCCTTATCAATATCTATCTCAGCAAGTTGTCTCTTGTTTTTAAAACATTGATGTTGTGCAAATTTTTGGAATGCCTGCAATAGTAAAGATTAATGTATTAGTTTCCTATGTAGAAAAACATCATATTTACATTGGATTACATAAGTTACGATTGAAACTCATTGTAATGATACCTGTATGTTTCATTGATGAACATCTACTCTTAGATTCCATGCATGAACAATGCCATGGAAATATCTTTTAGCAATCTTTATTTCTTGTTCATTAGACCAATCTATACTGTCCATATTTGGTGCTCCATGTATCCATAGAAAACTGTGCACATGTGGGGATCCTCTATGTTGCCATTCATATCTGCACCAATAGTCTTTAACATTAAATCTCTTTTCTAGTATTTCTTTTCTAAATATAGAATGTCTTAACTGCATATAGTGGGTGACTATATGAGGATAGTTGATCACATTTTGTTTCCAATAGATTTGAGCTTTGCGTAGAGTTGTTGGTGCTATTCCTCGTATCAATGCATGTATATCTGGCCAATACAAGTTCGCAACACGGAGTGTAAATAATATTGTCGATGTTTCTATTTGATGGAGCATGTCAGATAGTTTTGCTCAACATTTTGTCCAATATGATCTGGTTCCTCTCAATGTTGTTCCAAATCACATCAATTTATCAATCATTCATGAGTTTGGTAAGTTCTGCATATGTTCGCACAATTAATTTATTATGATAGGAAACTCTCAAAGGTTCCTTTTTGCAAATATAACGGTTGAATTTTGTGATTTGTGCCTCATTATCATGTTCATCATGTAATATCAAAATATTGGGTGTTTTCCAAAGTGGTGGTCCCAATAGCGAAACAAATGTGTGACATACTCATGTAGATATACTCATCTTATTCTTGTTTCTAACCAATCACACCTACCATCAGCAAATAGAGTTGGAAATCCCATGTCAAGTAAACCTATTGTCCTGTCTTTATTGATTGGAGATACACCAAATCTAGGCTAATGAATCAATGTGGGAGGATCTTCATTTGGATTATTCACCCATGCCTGGATTAATTCTATTTATCTTTGCATGTTAGGTAGTTTTGAGGCCATTGATGTTGTGTGATCTATGATATTATAATCACCTGTCTCTACAATTGGACCAACAAATATAGTTTGATTTGAGTCAAAATCAAATTCCATATGCACAGTCCTTATTTTGTCAAAGATATTTTGATCAAAATCTTTGTCCAAATCATGTAGAGTATTATGAGCAATTGCAACACCTGAATACAACTTGTCATGCTCAATTTTGTATTTTAATGCTTTGTAGACACATTCTCTATTTATTGTAAAGTTATAATTTATGCCACACTGATATTTTCCTCAAACAATTATTATTGGAAAGTCTTTGATTGGATGTCGCAGAATATTGAAAATTCATTCAATATTTTATGGAAAACTTATTTTGTGTCTTTTATACCTATATTGACCACTTATTTTATGTGTGACTTGTAGAATTGGACTTACACATGCAATCAACATTTATTTTACTTGTGTAAGGTTGGAAAGTTCTTGTGGTTGTGGTGTTGGATCTATATTGTTCGACAAAGAGAATCTATTATTCCCTTGTTCCCAACAACACATATAGGACCTTGCGTAGTGTGATACACTTTTATGCCATGGTAACATTCTTGACATATATAACACATTGCTGGAGAAACAAAGTTGTCTAATCAGTGTCGAAAGGCAAGTTGAATATTTTTCAAATCATTTTGAAGAGTTCCATTAGGATTGCCTTTATTTATAACATTATTTACCATTCCTATATTCCTTTCAAGTAGACGAATATGTTGAGTATTTTGAGGTATATAGTCAATAAATACGGATTCTTCATTCTTATAATTCATTTGAATGTTTGTATGTGATTGAAATCGTTGTGTTTTGAATGATTGTTGATGAACTTGTTGTGTATCCTCTCTCTGAGGATGAGATTGAGATTGTTGTTCACAATTTCATTGATAACCACTTCCAATTATATTAAAACCTTCTCTATTCTGCGCTTCCAATTCTTATACTACTATTTCTGCTCTACGTCTATGATATTTGTGCCTTTCAATCACATTATGTCTTTGTCTTTGTTCCTCCCTTTCAACATCTATCATTTGTTCACATTGTCTTCTATGATATTATCTTTGATAATCCTTCTTATATTGCCTCCATTGTTCCTCTGATTCAAAATTCATTCTTCGTCATGGCATCACTACAGGAAATTTTAGATTTCAACAAACTTATTAATGCATTTTAATTTCAAAAATACCAATATTGTCAATTGAAACTTAATACACCGTATTTGCGAAAGAAATGTTCTAAACACAACATTTCACAAAAAGATCTACATACTTCATGTATGCATTTTATCAATCTTTATTAGATGTTTAAAAATATAAATATCTATATGAAATTATCCAATTGACATAAGGGCACTATAAATTATAGTATAGCAAATTAGACAATTTCATCACATTCATAATGAATTAGTCTTATAAGACTTGGAAATCAAAGTTGCGAAAAATGTTGACGATGAGTGAAATGTTGAATATATATACAATGTGATAAATGGATATCATTTAATTTGGTTTAGTGACCAATTAGTTTCAGGGTAGGGTTGAAATTGGTTTAGTGGAAGGGTTAGGGTTTGCAATCAAATTAGTTAAGGGCAAAGGGTTGAATTGGGAGTAGAGTACAAATATGCATACAATTTAATTAGAAACATGATCAACTTTATGTTTCAAATAGTCTTAGAGGTACGATTAGGGTTAAGGTTTCATTACAGTTAAGAGTTAAATTTTATTTCAATTTTTTTTAGAAATTTATTAATATTAAAACTTATAATGTTATGCTTGATTAGTATGAAGTTATTAATATTGATATTAACATTTATTTAATTAGTCATTTCATATTATTAAGAAATTTCAATAGTTTATGAAACTAATTATCATACATTTTGTAATTTTGAAAAATATTATATCTTTATCAATTAAACTCTTAATGAATTGGTAAGATGAACAATTTTGTTTATTAATTCAATATTAAATTAATATTTCATTTCTAAACATTTTGTTAATACTATTATTTGTGTTAATAATTAAATTATAAGTTAAGATGTATTATATAATATTAATATTATTTATATTTTATTCATAACAACTTGATTAATATTAAGTTATCAATAATGGTTTAACATTTTTTACTTTATATTTTCAATATTGTCAATATTGATGAATAATGTCAATATTGATGTGATGAATAATTTAAATTCTTGTTTTCAATCATTTAAATTTTTAAAA